>NW_028317945.1:7910000-7990000 GCF_062004578.1 Staurois parvus
CCTCTGACTGGATGAGGCGGAGATGATGACATCATGAACTCTGACAGCGCGTTCCCGGCACAGAGACCAGGGTCTCACAGGGAATCCCAGGTCCTGTTCTAATGATCAGGACCCTGGACTCCCTGTTCCAGGTCACCTGATCACTGTGATAGCCTCTGATTGGCTATCACAGTGATCAGTCACTGTGAAGTCTGCCCCTGTGTTTTTTTTTCTCTCTGAATGGAGGGAGAGATACATTTGTATCTCTCTCTCCTTGCAGGGAGAAAGAAGTAAATAAACAAAAGTGTGTATAAAAAAAAAAAAAAGTAGAAAAACAAAATCAAAGAAAAATTAAAAGACAAAATAGCTAGATCAATGTTTGATCTAAGTTAGTGCCAGGGTTAGTGTTTGGGTCAAGTAAAGGTCATAGGTCACAGTCTGTATATTTTGTACAGAATGTAATCTTTTTTTTTTAATTAGTATCAGTGTCAGTTAGTGTCAGTGTGTTTTAGGGAGGAAAAAAAAGCACTATTGTTTCTGGGCTGGGTACAAACAAATAACATGCACATACTGTATAGGGCAGTGGTCGGCAAGCCGCGGCTCGCGAGCCACATGCGGCTCTTTACACGCTTTAATGCGGCTCTTGTGTGCCGGGCGCCCGCTCCCCTCCCTCCTCTCGGGCGGCAGGGACTCTGCAGCGTGATCCAAAAAAAAAAACAGCCAGGGCAGCGCGCTCAAATGCAATGATTGGACAGTCTCGCTGCCACTCACATCCTGATAGCCAGTGATTGGCTGTCAGGATGTGTGTAGGCGGGGCAGCGTGACGAACGTGAGAGGAGCTAGGCTCCTCTCACAGTCCGCCCTGAAGACCGGAACGGCGCGGGAACATGGCGAGAGGAACGCGCGGAGCAAAGGTAAGTGAATTGACACAGGGGGGACTTGGCTTACTACTTGCTACTTACTTACTACTACTATATGAGGGATGAATTAATATGGGGGATGAATTACTATAGGGGGGATGAATTACTATGGGGGATGAATTACTATGGGGGATGAATTACTATATGGGGGATGAATTACTATGGGAGATGAATTACTATAGGGGGGATGAATTACTATGAGGGGGATGAATTACTATGGGGGATGAATTACTATGGGGGATGAATTACTATGGGGGATGAATTACTATATGGGGGATGAATTACTATAGGGGGGATGAATTACTATATGGGGGATGAATTACTATGGGGGATGAATTACTATGGGGGATGAATTACTATATGGGGGATGAATTACTATGGGGGATGAATTACTATATGGGGGATGAATTACTATGGGGGATGAATTACTATATGGGGGATGAATTACTATATGGAGGATTAATTACTATAGGGGGGATGAATTACTATGGGGGATGAATTACTATATGGGGGATGAATTACTATGGGGGATGAATTACTATATGGGGGATGAATTACTATATGGGGGATGAATTACTATGGGGGATGAATTACTATATGGGGGATGAATTACTATATGGGGGATGAATTACTATGGGGGATGAATTACTATATGGGGGATGAATTACTATATGGGGGATGAATTACTATATGGGGGATGAATTACTATATGGAGGATTAATTACTATAGGGGGGATGAATTACTATGGGGGATGAATTACTATATGGGGGATGAATTACTATGGGGGATGAATTACTATGGGGGATGAATTACTATATGGGGGATGAATTACTATGGGGGATGAATTACTATATGGGGGATGAATTACTATGGGGGATGAATTACTATAAAAACTTATTGAAACTAAAAACAGTGTACCATCCTATGTATTTTCAGTTTTAAAAATGTGGCTTTCAAAATAAATTTCAATCGTGGTTTTGGCGAGATTTGGCTCAGTTGAAAAAAAAAGGTTGCCCACCACTGGTATAGGGTATTTCTGTGGTCATCAGGAGCAGGAGAATTTATTTTGGGTTGTTCTTTGGTGGTAGGTTATGGTAGTAGCAAGAAAAATACTGTACAGCTACATTTTTTTTTAAATTATATTATTTTTACAATTTTTTTGCCAGTTTTCATTTGATAATAATAAAACATCAGGAGATGTCCATTACCATTTATCACCAAAAGAAAGTCCAATTTGCCCTGAAAAAAACAAGATATAATCCACCTGGATGCACAAAGCAGTTGCGATGATATGTACAGTATGGTTTTACTAACACGTGTCCAAAGTTGCAAAATTGTGTTCAGGCATTAACATTTGTTCTACCCTTAGTCACTAAGGGGTTAAAGTGACCCTGTCACCGATATCAAAGTTCTAATTAGAGTTACTTGTAAAGAATCTATTGAATGGTTCCTTCTGATGACCTCCAGTTTCTGCAGAACTCTTCCTGTTCATTCATCCCATGCTGAGGCTGCAGAGATAGAGATTGAGGACTGCGTCCTCAATCTGCTTTCTCTGTCTCAAAAGTGAGACATCAGGGGTCTGTTTAGAACCCTGATATTTCAACAAAGCCACCCAACATGCCTCTTTAAAAATTTGTACAAAAATAATAAAATTATAAAAAAGCTACTGCTTTACTTACACCATGCTCTGCCCTACTGACACCATCTACTGCTTCAGTGACTGACACGTCCACTGCCCTACTGACACCGTCCACTTCTTTACTGACACATCACCTAGCAAAAAAAATGCATGCCACATCACCCTGTGTAGGTAATTTAGTAAACTCAGGGGTCCTGGGCCAGCTGGGCCTCACACCCATCCCAGGCCCTCTGAGTGTTGGGTTTCACCTACACGGGTGACAGCATTTTGCTTTCACCATCTGCAGTCTGTCTGTGTGTCACCATCTATACCGCTACATGAGATACCTGTGATCATACTGAGCTCAGAGTTTTCATCTATGGAGCATATATTATAGATCTGCATAGGACTTTGGACTGGATTGGCTATTATTCATGCATGGGGATTCTTGTACTTTTTACAATACATCAGACTGCCTACTCCGAACCTCTAAGGCATTCCATCTATTCCTACAGGCTACATGGCATCCATGTCCCACGGTGGTAGTTTGCAGTCCCTCATATAGTCTCAGATAGTCCCCGTGGTGTAGTCCAGTGTGCTCCACATTGGATGCTCATACCCAGTGACACACTCTGTTCATTACTGATACAGAAGGGTTTTTGGGACTGGCCCCTGTGTTACCGAGTGTATTTAGTGTGGTGTGTCTCACGGTTGGTTACCAGCTCAGGCGGTTGGGGGGGGGGGGTTTGTGGGCGAGTGTCACACCTCTGCTACCTCTGGGGGGGCAGCTGAGTGGATGTTTTTGGAGGTGCAGGGGGGACCCTTGGAGAAATTTTGGGGGGGCTCGGGGAAGGGAGGGGGGTAGTGTATGTGGTGGAGTCTTTGACTGGGGTGAGATTAGCTGTCTCCCCTTCACTTTTGGGGGTGCCTTTTGAGGGGAATTATGGGGGGCCGTGTGATGGGGTTTGGGTTGCATATCTGCGAAACATTGTATTTTTCATTTTTTTATTTTTACTTTTGATTTTGTGAATACATTTATATGAGGAATAGCCTTATGGGCATGTAGGCTATTTCCTCCAGCCGCACACTCTCTACTCATCCCAGTACAGCACCTCCCTCTCTTCCCCACTCAACCATGCACATGCAATACAAGGAGGGACAGGCAGGCCCCACTCTAGGCTGCCACGTAAAAACGGTTGGTGAAGTCAGAAGACCTGCCCACCCAGGTAGGCCAGGTCATCTTGTGCATTGTGGCCCACAAGCTCCAAACTATACCTCTGCTGATGCTATGGACAAAATATGGCCATGACCATATGTGATCAATGACATCACCTGGGATTCCCTGTCCATTTTGTTTACTTTTTCTGTAGTACATCTTAAGGTGAGCCACTCCATGTGTTTGTTTAATGCATCCCCAAGCATGTTTTTAAAGGAATTAGATATGTTTGATGCTGCAAAAAACCAAGTCCCTACAGAATGGTATTTTAAAAAATAGTTTTTTTGCATTGGCATGTGCCCCTCATGGCAGTGCCAAGCTACCTATGCCTTTTTTTTCACCAAAAACACGCAAAATGGTCTTTATAATTCACATAATTGGCACTATGTTTCGGATTTGCAAATTTTGGGCTGGGTTCAGCAAAATCAAACTTTGGTTGCTCCACTTATCACTAGTCTCCAACAACACCTGCACCATTTCTGAGGTCTGTGACCATCTACTCTACTGTATGTCTGCAGTTCATCACAGTCTTCAGCATAAGCATACACTGAATATTATTTGTGGCTCTTTCAGGGACAGCAGTTGAGGCTCATAGGTTCATAACCATTATATTAAAGTATATCTAAAGCCTTTTTATTACTATGGATAGAGTAGAGGATGGTTTAAACCCCAGGACAAGTTCAGCCAAATAGGTTGTGTTCTGTTTATAAATGTATACATACATATTGTCAAGCAAACAAAGCTACTAGCAAGTAAAGGATGAGTAGCATTCCATGGCCTTTTTATTGTTAGCAGCAGCCTTTGGCTATCCATCCACATTCTTCAGGAGATACAGAAAGAAAGATGTAATCTACAGTATGTAAAAGTCCCATGCATGCTGGGACTTGTGGTTCTTTAAAGCCTTTTCCTTTCTCTAGGTTTCTGTATTTGTAATTGTATTAAGAAAATAAAGGGTGGGATGAGATTCCATCCATGATTTGTTTGCCCTCGGCTCACCAATGTCTTAGAATGGCCCTGCCAGCCAAAATGGTTGTACTATGGAAAAAAAAAATGAGGTTGTTAAATGACCCGGAAGCTGAAAAGTGAAGGCTCTCAGCTCAGACTTCTCTCCGGATAATGTGTGATTTGCTCAGAACACATTCATTGTTGGATCACTCTATTTCCAAGATTAGATTGTGGGAATAACTATAAGGTTTAAGACACCGTATACACCTTAGGCACATTTTCTTGACACCATTTATTTGGGGTTAGCACTATCCAATTTATGGTGGAGGAAGCAAAATTTTGGGTGAAGTGATATAAAATAGTTACTATGGATTAAGGCTCCATTATTATTGTTGCATTACACTACCACCAGGTGTGGACTGACAAATCATGGGGTCCCCAGGCAATGGGAGATCATGGGACCCCCAGGTTTAAAGATGGCCACTGAGCAGCAGGCATTTTTATGACATAAAAAATAATTTGGAAGGCCCATGCAGAGGGGCACCGAGCTCGGCAACATGTGGATTTAAAGGATAAGTTCACCTTTTGGACAAAAATAATGTTCCACCCTAAATACGGGTGGAACATGTAACATGTTCCAAAGGTGAACTTGTATTTTAAAGCTGGAAACCCAGTACAAGTACCAGGAGCCTCTCATGGGCATTTGCATCTTAGCAGCATCATGGGTCCCTGGGCAAAGTACTGCTCTTGGGTTCCTACCAGAGATGGTGACCTGTGGAGCACACAGTGGGTGTGCCTAAATTATGCCACATTTTGAATGTGGCTTTTTAGTTTTATTAGGAAGTTTAGTCTGACTTTTTACAAATGTTTAATTTTTGTTTTTACAATTTTAATTTTTTTAATATGTAAGAAACTTTAATAATTTTTTTCACAACTGTTGGGGGGGCTTTGGTGAGATCTCAGGGGTCTAAACAGACCCCTGAAGTCTCACTTTTGAGATAGAGAAAGGGACTGAGGACACATCCCCAGTATTTTTCTCTGTAGCTTCTGCTGCACTGAATGATGAATAACCAGGAGACACAGGTTCCTTTCCAATCATAAACTGAAGCATAGTAAACACAATTTACTGGCCCCATCCTGAATATTTAATTATTACAGGTACTTATATAGCATCAATTTACACAACACTATGTACAGTATATTGTACATTCACATCAGTCCCTATCTTTCAAGGAGCTTACAATCTAAGGTCCCTAACTCACATTCATACATACACATACTAAGTTCAATTTAGACAGGAACCAATTAACCTACCAGCATGTCTTTGGAGTATGGAAAGAAACCAGAATACCCGGAGGAAACCCACGCAAGCACAGGGAGAACATGCAAACTCCAGGCAGGTAATGCTATGGTTGGGAATCAAACCAATGACCCTAGTGCTGCCAGGAGGAAGTGCTAACCACTTAGCCCCCTCTGTGCCTGCAGCTGCTACTGGCAGGAGAGGGCGGGGGGACCAGCAACACTGCAGACACACTATAGAGGGATAGAGAAAAGAACACAATATAGAGGGACATGCTTTGTTCATATTTCATGTCTGAGGTTAACAACCACTTTTAATGCAATTAATATTTTCTAAATGTGCAATGTTTGGAGATATTCATTGCCACATTTGTGATTCCCGTGCACATCAGCAGCAGTGTTGTCATCGCAGCTCGGCTATTCAAATGGTTAGAGCCAACAAACCTGGAAGGAAGACCAGGTGAAGATGGAAGACCTGTCAGAAGTGATAGTGCGCCGCTGGTGGGATCCCTTTTACAGGTAAGTTTTGTCAAAATGTGCTAGTATGCAGTGCACCCTAACATATTATGCCATTAACTTGCAGGGGGGTGGTTTTTTTTAAGACTTCACTATCATTTTAACCACAAGCCTACAGGGCACTTATACCCCCTTCCTACCCAGGCCAATTTCCAGCTTTCAGCGCTGTTGCACTTTGAATGACAATTGCGCAGTCATGCAACACTGTACCCATATAACATTTTTATCATTTTTTTTGTGACAGATAGAGCTTTATTTTGGTGATATTTAATCAACTCTGTTTTTTTTATTTCTTCTTAAACAAACCAAAAACCACTGAAAATTTTGAAAAAAAGGTTTTTTTTTAGTTTTTGTTATAAAATTTAGTAAATAAGTGATTTTTCTCCTTCACTGATGTGCGCTAATGAGGCTGCAGTGATGGGCACTGATAGGCTGCACTGATGGACACTAATAGGTGGCACTGATGAGGAGGCACTGGTAGGTGGCACTGATGGGCATTGACAGGCATCACTGATGGGCACTGAAAGGCAGCACTGATATATGGCACTAATAGGCGGCACTGACTGGCACTGATAGGCGGCACTGATAGGTGGCACTGACTGGCACTGATTGGTAGCACTGATGGGTGGCACTGAAAGGCAGCTCAGATGGGCACTGATATGTGGCATTTATGTGCACTGGTAAGCACTAATATGTGGCATTGATGTCGCACTGATGGGCACTGGCACGTGGCACTGATAGCTGGCACTGATGGACACTGACAGGTGGCACTGCTGGGGCTACGCTGATCATCAGGGCACACTGATCATCAGTGCTCTGATGATCAGTGTATATGTCCCCTCCACGGAATGCCGATTACCGGCTCTCCTCTCCTCTCGAGCTGTCAGCGTGATCATTCAGTCCTTAGGTCCATTCTGAGCACAGATCAGTGACTGTCACTCTTTGCTCTGCTCCTCCAGCGCTCGCTGGGCTGTGGAGGGGGGGAGACGTTGGCTGCCAGTCAAGCATCTGGTTGGATCCCGACAATATTATCAGAATCCCTGCAGAGCCTGGACTGGCTCTTTGACGTCAGCTGACAGCAGGGTTTAATCCACTAGTGGATGAATCTGGGTCGTAAGAGTGCAGACCTAAGTGCCCTCCTGTAAACTACAGGAGAAGTATGGTCAAAAGAGCTTTGGCCGTACTTCTCCTTTAACTGTACTTAATTAATATTGTTTTGTTTTTTTCTTCCACTGTAGTGAGTAATTCTTTCGTCATTATATACAATTTGGCAATCACCTTCATTTAAAGTAAGCACTGGTCTCCAGACGGCAGGAAATTAAATATATTAGTTATTCATTGTTACACAATTTTTGTGGGTAAATGGTTAGCACTTCTGCCTGGCAGCAACTATGGTTGCTGGTTCAAATCCCAACCACAGCACCACCTGCCTGGAGTTTGCATGTTCTCCCTGTGCCTGCGTGGGTTTCCTCCCACACTCCACAGACATGCTGGTAGGATAATTGGATCCTGTCTAAATTGTCCCTAGTATGTTTATGTATGAATGTGAGTTAGGGACCTTAGATGTAAAGCGCTGCGTAAAGTGACAATGCTATATACAGTAAGTACTTGTAATAAAATCAATACTTTTTACTGGCCTCTGTGAATTGTATTTAAACAATTGGCTTGGCAAGAAAAGCCTTTCAGAACACATGACGCAGCTTCAAAATTCATTTTTTGCAGCAATAGATAATAAAAGGGATTTTTACTGGAACACAAAAATTTTTTTTTTTTTTCCACACAGCTATACCAATCATTTGTATTACTATGAAAACTTTTGTGTCTGATAATAGATCTACTGACCAATGCAAATGGATAGTTGTATCGCATGGTTGTCATTGTTGGTGCCACATAGGCCAGACTTGGAGACATTTTGACAATAGATATAGAAATAAATGCATAGAATGTGCATACATGAATCATTTATCACAATAAATTTTAGAATCTTCTGCTGAACTAGGGATTAAAGGTCTTCCTTCAGACAATAGCATGAAAACTTTTACTAAACACGTACTAAACACGTATTGTTTGGTTTCCTCTTACTTACTGGACAGCTATCAGACTTGTTCTAACCCCCAAACGGGAACTTTTGTCACTCAGATCCCCTTCTGTTTCCTGTTATGTGGCTGCAGTTCATAGTGTCCCCTCATCTCCATGGTAACTTGCATCCTTGACTGTCTGTGACTTCAACTATAAAAGGGGACAAAGGGCGAGAAGCTTAGAATTTTTCCGCGCTGACTCATACGGCTTCTGTTTTGTTTTTCAGTGGTAGATAAAATTCTTCAGAACATCGAAATTTCAGGAAGCTGCAGTTAGTAAACACAAAATCCTGTTTTGCTGACTAGAAAACTTAAAATAATGAACAAAAATGAGGGCAAAAAGAGGAAAGTAAAAAAAAAAAATTAAAAAAAAGTGGGGGCGGGGGGGGGGGGGGCATGGTGGTTGGATGTTCAGAAACAGATTACTTAATTGTCCCTTGACAGTGACATAATAATGGTTTAAAAATAAATATTTCAATTCTGCTTGCAAATCAATCAGGATTAATCACAATGTCTGTCCATGACCTACAGATAGCAGTCCACAGAAGAATGACACAATGCTTTTCACCTTTTATCATCCTAAACAATTGTAGCCAATGGAGTCCAAGTACTCAGTTAATTACAAATTAAAGCTGAGTTCCAGCTGAAAAAAAAATAAAAGTCAGCAGCTACAAAAATTGTAGCTGCTGACTTTTAAAATATGGTCACTTACCAGTCCCTCAGTCCAGCGGTATCCTTAGCATGGCTGGCTTCACCGGCCGTCTTCTCTCCCCGGCGCCGGCATCTTCAGTGTGGGCACCCGTCTGTGACAGCTTGCGGCTTCACAGCCGGGTGCCCACTGCACATGTGCGAGAAGCACTGTGCTTTGTGAATGGCCCCGTAGTCTTCTGGGACCTGTCAAGTGTCCCAGAAGAATACAGCAGGGAGGGAGGGGGGAGGACAACTTTCACTTCTGATCGCCTTGGGCATCCGCAGCAGAAGCAAAGGTGCCAATCCTTAATGGGGAGCGGGGGACAAAAACTTAAAGCAGAACTTCCCCTTTTGGGTGGAGCTTTACTTTAAGAGCCCCACATTCAGTAAGCTCTGGGAAAAATGAGTGCAACGGTATTTACAAAGTGCACAGTCTATTTGCTTTTAGTAAATCAACCCTTAAGTCTGCCTTTCTAACTATGTTTCATTTTATACCAAGGATGTAACATGAAACATGGTCACAATCTGCAGCCCCTCCATCCCCAAAACCCACCATTTCACTAAAAGAGTTCTTTTCTATGGAGAGTGGTGTATGTTGAAGTTGGAGTGGCTCTATGAACATAACCACGTTATTCAATTACAGGATCTTTGAATGAGAATACTATCATCTTTCTTGACAGTGATGTTATTACAGTAGCCAAAGCATTTCCGTGGCCTAAAAACCCCTTTTTTAGGGCAGATGCTGCCAATGTCATTACACGGCCATTGAGTTCTGTATGCTTGCAGTTAAAGTGGAACTCCAGGTAGAAATATTTTTTACATCATTTGATGGTTGATTCCTTACTTTTAAACAATTGAATTACTCCTGCATAATAAGTGGCCATTTCCCTTTTACAGCCCTTTCCTGGGACTGGTGGCAGCTATCCCTGCTCCTCCCCCTAACCACTGGTCTGGTAACACCCCTGTGTAGCTCATTCACAGTGTAGTGGGAGGACCCGGGCCCTGGTCTGTTCTGTCCACGATGTAGTGAATTTACAGTGCAGTGGGCAGAACCCGGTCCCAGTCTGACCAGCGAAGTGTGAAGTTCATTCAATGTTGTGAGAAGACTCCGGTGCCAGTCTGACTCGCCCATCACTAGCATCATTGGATCAACAGAACCATGTAGTTTTCTGAGGTACTCTGAATGTCTATAGGATTTGATGTTGGATTGCCCTCCTTCCAGTGGCCGGGCAAAGCTGCAGGACTAGAAGAGGCTGTGACGTCATCCAGTTACAGTTAATATCGAATTTCACCAAGATTAAAGGTAAGTAACAGAACTTCTTTTATTTACTGCGCATTCGGAAAGGGAAACTCAAGAGAAACAATGAGTGCACTCTTCTTTAAAGCAATGAGTTTTTCAGATACACACTTGGGAGATTTTGATACAGTCCATATTAGAAAACCCAGCAATCAAATTTCATCCCTTATGAAGGGAGATTTTTTTGGCCCCAAAAATGCATTTGCTACAGTGGTGACATCACTGCTAAGAATAAAGATTATGTGGACTGTTGAACTGACTATTTAGAGCTCTGGTTCTTCTGTTAAGTGATCTCATGTTGGGTTTCCCATTTCCATGGAGCAATTACCCCACTTCGTGTCTTCTGAGTGGCCTAGATTCAATGAACAATATCCATTACCAACTTGCATTTGAAAAAACCTGAGCATCTCAATTTTTATTTCATTTGGAAAATACTACAAGTCCTATCTGCCACTAAGCCACATGGACCTTCAGCTATCAATAGAGCAAAAGTGTAGTGATGTCACTGCACTTGTGTTCCATTGATGCTTCCGTCAGTCCTTCAGCCCCGTAACTGAAAGTCTGTTCCGTGGTATGTACCTGGGCTGAAGGAAAAGTCTTCCATTACATGGCACCTTGGTGCCTGGATTATGAATTAGGACAGGTTGGTTTTGTAATGGTCTGTGTACTGGGCACATGAATAGCTGTGTGTGTAGCAGCCATTTTGTTCATGTCACAAGTCTCTTATGCCTTTTCATCATAAGAAGGCATAGCACAGTATCACCCCCCCCCCCTTCAGTTTATACAATACACAAACTGTCAACTGATGCCAGAACCTTCTTATCAGACCAGGACAGATACAGGCCCTCTCATGCCTATTAGCCGAATCCAATCTGGGAGACCCTAATAAAACTGTCACCCTTGCAAGCTCGAGCAATCCAGAGAACTAACAGATATCCAGTCATAAATAGCTCAGATGAAGGGAATGGCCAATCCCCATTTCTGCTAGACTGGTTAGCAGCTAAGACTCTTAAACTTCAGCATTTTTCATAACTCGTGAAATAATTATAGCACAGCCAAATATAGACATATTTACTTACCTCACTTAATTGGTAACGTTTCAAGTCCAAACACCCATATGTCAAACCATATGGGGAACCACTGGCACCCCTTATCCCTCCTAGATAAATAAACATCTTAAACCTGCCATATTTATATTCATTCTGAAGCAAATTCCACGCTGGACAATAATAGGCACGTTAGCAGTCTGTAAACGCTAGATGTTCAGAGGTATTACAATTTATAGAAAACTGCATCTGGAACTTGGTCATAAACATGGTGACCTCCCAGCAACCACCCCTTAAACCGGATGATTGGTCAGATGGTCACTGTCAACACTCCTCCTTCTTGATGTGCAGAAAAGTGGAATGCAAGCATGATTTGAGCAGCTCTCATTTTAACATCAAACCAAGAAACACCTAACTGGACTTTTTCGAGCCACTGTACCGTTTTTGCTTATTCATTGGACTCTGCAACCCAGGACATTGTTAAGTATTCTTCATTTTCAACTCCCTTTTATATCTCTGTTGCATTATTGTCTCTTTGTTTATGTGTAACACCCTTTTTCTGTAAATATTTTATTTGTGCCAGTATAAATCTCTGAACATACCTCTCTGTGGTGACAGATGTTTAATCTAAAAATATAGTTCTTATTGCTATGATTGTGAGTCTGCTCTTTAAAAAGGTGCTGGTGGCGGTTTAAAGGGTTAATTGCTTAATTAACTTAACCCAGTGACAATCACTCTCAGGCCGCTGGCACCTAGATTGTGGTCACGCAGGCTGGAAAATCTTTGTGCAGGGTGCAGCTGAGAGTGACATTGTTACGTAAGTGTCAGCACGGTGTGAGATTGGTCAATCCGTTGGCAGGAGTTGGTGAGAAGGGCAGGGGTCAGGCACCACATTCCTCACAGGTTTCACAAACTTTCACACCTCCTGTCATGTCCTTAGATATATAGCATCTTCCTTGAATAATTAAAAAAACCATGGTGAATGGGAAGGAGTGCTCAACCTTTTGAAGAGGGAGGGCCACTTAAGTGGTTTTGTAACTGATTGTGGGCCACAATGAAATGAATTGGAATTTTTTGCATTTTTATTTTGAATAGCACAATGAACAGCTTCCTCCTGCAGGCACTGAATGCTGGTGCAGAAGGAAAATGGATTAGGATCGGTTCCTGTATATGCCACCCCACCGCCTCTCCTGTCCAAATGTAAATTAAACAAAAAAAATGACAGGGAGTTTGCACGGGCCCCCTGGAGCATGGGGCAGGGTCACCATTGCAACCCCTGTTGCTACACCAATGAATTAGGGTGTGTGGTAAAAATGTCTCAACAATGGGGTTTTATTGCTCCCCAAAGCAGAAATGTAAATGAACCCTTACTATCCTGAGACTCCTACGCATAAGGATGCTCTGTGGTTTACCCATAATACGGGGCAGCACAATGCATCTGCGGCTTTCCTGGGGGTCAGTTGCACTTTGCCATAGACTGCTCTAAAATGCCTGCATACAGGAGTTTTGAGAAAGCGCACCAACCTGCAGGATATAATAGAAGTGTGCTTCCCTGGTTTGAGGTTGAGGGCCACATCAGAGGGCTCCGAGGGCCACAGGTTGAGCACCCCTGGGTTAAGGTGACGGAATTAACCATGTAACTATAAATGCTGGGGTAAGTTCCCACCACTGATTTGAACTGAGAAAGCCACTCAAATAAGTGGAGAAACATCTTTAACATTATAGAACAAGTCCAGTTGAAGGTGACAACAATTACTGGCCAAAACAGAGGGTTTTAAGAAAAAGCCATCAGACAGAAACACAGCAAATAAGTTTACTTGAAAAATTCTCTTTGATGATGTGAGTGCTGCCTATCTCCTGCTAATCTCCTTCCACAACTGGATTCCCTGCATGCTTCTCCTCTGCTGGATAAGTCCAATTCTAAGGACTACAAATCCCATGGTAACTTGCTGCCTGCTAGCAGTGACACCTGTACTGACTCCTCCTCCTGCACCTCCTCTCAGCACCTTTGTAGATCAGAAGGCGGGCTCTATGACACAGCAGGACCTGCTCACAGGGCATAGTGAATACGTGTCACACACATAAATGTGTGGTGATCGTCACAAAGTGAGTTTACAAACTTCAAGATCGTTCAAAGTAGGAGATTGTTCAGATTATTTTCAATGGATTTTCATTCGTAAACCAAAAATTACGTTAACCAAGGACATTCATAAACCGAGGTATACCTGTACTTCTATTTTTCTATTTCAACCAATACTTTCCTGTTTTTCTGATTAATTAAATAGTCTATGTCACAAGACCATGGTGACTTCTCTTTAGCATAAGTAACTTTTAGAATAATGATCATCTAAGTGTCTAGCTGAGAGCAAGTCTTATAACAATGCAAAATATCCCTCTAATTGAAAACTGCTTGCTGGTGGAAGGAAGCTGCTGAAATTCATCCAGCCAAGATGCATGTCACATTTGGCCATCTAGATTGTGGTTGAGTGTTAAGTGGTTGGCTCAAGGTGGAATCTCACTAGCTCAGCCTGATGTGTAACAGTCAAAGAAAAAACTGGTCACCTACCGAGGTCTATAACTGGCTTTTTAAACAGTGAACATGGAAGGCGTCACAAAGTAAAAAATAGGACTATCCAGTTCAACTTGTCAGCCTACCCCAGTCTAATAATGGCTATTGTCAGCAAGGAACATGGATAAGTATAACTTATCAAAAGAGGGGGATAAGAAAGCCAGTTCAAACTGCCAGCCAGTTAGCCAACTATCAAAAACCAAATTAACGTGTCTAAGAACATGCGTTTAAAAACAGGGGTTTAGTTAGCACACATTTGCAAATACGTACGTAAGCCACAGAGCCACATCACGGCACCCTGAGTATCTATGGTCCTAACTCTATAAATCTTGAGAGTCCTCACAATGGAGGCACATGCAATTAAATGGATAGAAACAAGGGCAGGTGAACCTGAGGGAGCCCACCCCTCATTAAGGTCATGAGAGCACACCTGACACCCAGCATGTAGCACAACAGCAGCCAGGGTGTCCAATGCACCCACTGAACCTTCAAAATTAACATACAAAGAAAAAACTGGTCACCTATCCAGGTCTATAACAGTAATGGTGTGAACCTCCTGCGCTCCCAAGTGTATCAACTAAATACAAAAAACAAAAACACACCTGGAGAAGCTGCTAACATTAAATCATATACCAGTGATTGTGTTAAATAAATACAATAAAGAATGTAGCGCTACTCCTTAAGGTACATATACACATAAATAATAAATTAATAGGTGATGTGTAATCACAAAATTGCATCAATTTAAATAAAAATAATAAAAAGTGAAAGTGATATCAATTATTATTAATTATTAATTTGTGCCCATGATTCATTAAATCTATAAAAATAAATTCATATAACTCAGAGCATGTAAAAAACACATTTACATATATACATATATATATAATACCGTGCATATAGAATCACACGTGCCTCTCGTGTAGTGGGAACACCCCAATATAACAATGCATCAAACAGTGCTCACAAAGTCCAATAGGTATTAATAGTGATAAAACGAAAAACATGCGCTTCCAATGATTACTGTTGGTGACCACAAATAAACCAGAAATCATGTGGATCTTTGGGTGAATGTGAATTCTGACAATCCGACCACCATCTGGATTTCTCACCTCATCACTTCGACCCTTGCGGATCAAAGCGCTTTTGTGGATCCCCCTCACAGATCCTCCAAGATAGCTATCACTCCAAATGTTGCTCCTTGTCACACCCAAATCTCTCAAGACTTAATATTCCACCAATGGCTCCTCTCCAGGTAATTTGCAGCATCAATCTCTCAAATAAGACATAAGATAGATCCTCCCATAGTGCAGTATATTTTATTTTCCACAGTAGGGACAAATAGCATAAAATAATATAAAAGTTTGTCACTCACGTAGCAGCCAATTCAATACCCCATGCTTTCGGATGAGGGCATGTATGTATGGGTGTACAACTCTTTTTGTGTATTCTCTTTTTATTTTTGAGTAACTGAGGTGGGGTTAGGGAATTGAGTGCAATACTCCAAAATATGTACAAACAGAAGGACACTTTCTCTTCTGAGAGAACTATTGCCAAGCCCTTCCGCAAGAAAAGGAATGCACTAAGGTGTCTGTTTATGAAACTGAGATCAGCAGTGAACCTGGCAATCTGTGTGAAAATTCTCCCTCCCAGATTCTCCAGTCCAGAGGTGAAGAATCCATATACACACATACACACTATATTGCAAAAAATATTGGGATGCCTGTCTTTACATGCACATGAACTTTAATGGCATTCCAGACTTAGTCCGTAGGGTTCAATATTGAGTTGGCGCACCCTTTACAAGCCTTCTGGCAAGGCTGTCCACAAGGTTTAGGAGTGTGTCTATGGGAATGTTTGACCATTCTTTCAGAAGTGCATTTGTGAGGTCAGTCACTGATGTTGGATGAGAAGGCCTGGCTCATAGTCTTCGTTCTAATTCATGCCAAAGGTGTTCTATCGGGTTGAGGTCAGGACTCTGTGCAGGCCAGTCAAGTTTCTCCACCCCAAACTCGCTCATCCATGCCTTTTTGGATCTTGCTTTGTGCATTGGTGCGCAGTCATGTTGGAACAGTAAGGGGCTATCCCCAAACTGTTCCAACAAAGTTGGGAGAATGAAATTGTCCAAAATGTTTTGATATGTTGATGTCTTAAGAGTTCCCTTCACTGGAACTAAGGGGCCAAGCCTTCATTGGAACTAAGGGGCAAGCCAAACCCCTGAAAAACAACCACACACCATAATCCCCCCTCCGTTCATGTTTTTCACTTGGCACAATGCAGTCAGGCAAGTACTGTTCTCCTGGCAACCTCCAAACCCAGACCCATACATTAGATTGCCAGACAAAGAAGCATGATTCATCACTTCAGAGAACATGTCTCCACTGCTCTAGAGTCCAGTGGTGGCGTGCTTTACACCACTGCATCCGGACGCTTTGAATTGCACTTGTTGATGCAAGGCTTGGATGCAGCTGCTCGCCCATGGAAACCCATCCCATGAAGCTCTCTATGCACTGCTGTTGTGCAAATCTGAAGGCCACACAAAGTTTGGAGGTCTTTAGCTATTGACTCTGCAGTCAGTTAGTGACTTCTGCGCACTGTGCGCTTCAACATGCGCTGACCCCACTCTGTCATTTTACATGGTCTCACATTGTGGCTGAGTTGCTGTTGTTCCCAGTTGCTTCCACTTTGTTATGATACCACTAACAGTTGACTGTGGAATATTTAGTAGCAAGGTAATTTTCATGGAAGGACTTTATTGCACAGGTGGCAATCTATCATGGTACAATGCTTGAATTCCCTGAGCTCCTGAGAGCGACCCATTCTTTCACAAATGTTTGTAGAAGCAATCTACATGCCTAGAAGCTTGATTTTATACACCTGTGGCCACGGAGGTGATTGGAACACCTGAATCCAATGATTTGGATTTTGGCAATATAGTGTATGTGTGCGTACATACATATATATATATATACATGCACACACATGTACATGTATGTATATATTATTTGTGTGTATGCACTGTGTGTGTGTGTATGTGTGTGTGTGTGTATGTGTGTGTGTGTATATGTGTGTGTGTGTGTATATATATATATATATATATATATATATATAATTTTTTCTATGATTGTGTATGTGTGTATTGAGTACAACCAACTCAGCAGAGGTAATTTACTGCTGCTTAATAAAATAACGGTTGTGTGTTTTACTGATCACTTGTTACTGTAATCTCGCTATATCTCACAAGATTACAGCAATAGCAGCCATTTTCTAGAGTTCAAAGTGTTTGTAGATCACTGCCCTCCACATTAGGAGAAGCGATCTACACTGCTTTAAAAACAGGCACTCAGAAGAGAGCTGTCTTCTCTGAGAATGCCAGAAAACTAAACCGCGGTCATTTACCACTGCTTATTAAAAGGACACCTAAGTGCTGTAGGAGGAGAGGAGATTAGTCTTTCTCTTTGGACAGTCCAAGCAAAGTAATTTCAGTAAGAATGAAATAGACTTCAGCCCAAATCCCCTTCTCTTCAGTAACATTCAGCACATGGACACTGCATGCAGACATAATCTGGATCAAAAAGGAACTTGCCACTTTTGCTATACCCAGTACTTGCTTGCTGGCTGAGGATATTCCCTTCAACTTCACTGAGCTCCAACATGTCAGCGAACACTGTATTCAGGCCTGACACTTGGACTACCCTTATTCACCCATGTGCAGGGTGTGAGTTGGCCAAAATAGAGTTTAGCCCTTCACCATAGGATTAGGATTCCCTGCAGTCAGTCAGTGTTTTACTTATTTGTGTGGAGTTTGGTTTGATATAATTTAGCTAATTTAGTTAAAACTGATTAAGGCTTGGTTCACACTTCTGCAACCCCAAAGTTGAGCGAGTCATACAGCGGTGCATATCTAGTTGTAAAACCTTTGAACTCTCCCTAGGGTAACCAAGTGTATGATAATCTAGGCTTGATGGAAACTACAACAAAGTGTCCAAAGGGTAGCTGATATTACATGTTTGATAACTACAAAAGAAACATTTTACAGTGGAAAACATGATGTTTTTAGCCAGAATACAAATGACACAAGCGTCACCTGTATCTGTTGGCAAGGAACCAGCAATGGGGGCTGCGCTTGCATGAAGAATTTTCACAGCAGAGATTCAAACATATGCTGCACCCTATAACATTCTTTAAATAATTTTGAAAAAAAAAAGTAATTCTGTTCTTTGAAAAGGTTTTCCACGATTTACTGCAAACTTCTATTGTTGTAGGGACTGAGATTGTCACCTAGCAACAATTAGTGGGAGATATTAGGGATTCACGGGAGGCCCCCCAACTGTACACAAAGATTTAGAAACATAGCGTATTTTGCAGATGTGAACCTACCGATCGTGACGTAAGCAAAGAAAATATCGACTAAACAATTCAGAAAAGATTTACTCTAAAGAAAAGTATTAAACAACTATAAATTAGGACTATCGCAATGATTAAAAATAGAAAATCATTCTGAAGGGATTTTGCACAGATTAGACTCTTTTTTTAAAAAAGAAACTTAAAGCAGATTTAAACACAACTACTAAAATGCCATTTTGCTATGGTAATGGAATTTGAACAGTTGTTTTCAGTATTTTAAAATCTGTAGCTATCCTTAAAACAATTTGTGATGATCCTACCTTGAAGGTAGTTTTGTTCAGGCAGTGACAACTGTCTCCCAGTTGTGTTCCTGCTTTGTCATCCTGGCACATGTACTCCCCCCCCTTCCCCAATGGAAGCAGGGTTCTGCCCCTACTTTTACTTTCACACTATGGGCAAAATTAATGATCCACATATAATATCCCTGGATCCAAGATGGCTGTCGAAATCTCATGAGAAATCTGTGTCCAATAGGACAGAGGTTCTCCCAAGATGGGGCCCGGGCCCTGGGTCCACGGCAGAGGACACATTGTTCCTTTGCCAGGCTCCCCTAGGGCCAGTTGCAAGCAGCAATCATATGACCACTAGGTCTAAAACTGTGCAACAACCAGGTAGTGACAGATAGGGTTGCCACCTCATCCCTTTAAACCCAAACACGTATTAATTACACAGGTTCTGAAGCTAATTCAATGCACATAAGGCACTAAGTGAGTGTAATTACCACCTTAATCAGCCACAGAACCTGTGTAATTAATAATGCATGTGATCGGTTTTATTGGGATGAGGTGGCAACCCTACTGACAGAGCAATCTTGGATCGCCACTTTACTCTCTGTTCTGCCAGCTCGATGGAGCGGCACTGGTGGCAGTGTTCCTCTCAGCTAGCAGCATCTGCCAAAATTTAGGCAACACTGGGGAGGTTGAATGTAGACAGAAAATGGCTGAAAGCGTCTGGAGGAGATCAGCAGTACTGCCAATTGTTAAAATATAACTAAAGGCAATTTTTTTTTTAGTTTTGGATAGAGTGGAGAGGGATTAGAACCCCTAACAGTTTTTTTGCAGTCTGTGCCCCCATAAAAGAGATTCACCCTCTCTATTTGTCCTGTTTAGCATTATCATTGAAAGGAAATTTTGGGTTGTACCCAGAAAAGTAACAGGGGGAATTTTCCAATTTGGACACTAGTTCTGGTGTCCCCAAGGAATTATCCTAATTTGCAGGGATTTCTTCTCACTATCTGTTTGTCTACGGGAAAGGAAATGAAGGGAAATATCCAAAATGGGACACAGATAACGAAAAAAAATCTGACAGGGGTTATAACCCTCCCTTACGCTATCCAAAATAAAAAACACAGAAAAATCTATCATACTTAATTTTCCTTTCCTGATGCCAATCCATGGCAGCACACATGTGATATAGCTCTGCCCCACCCACAGGACCTTTGTATATCTATAAAAGTCTGACTGAGAGCAACCTCCCCCACTCTCCGTACAATCAAAATCAAACAAGAGAGGGTTACTTTGCTGCTATGGATTGGTGTTAGGAAAGGAAAATTAAGTAAGTATGATACAATTTTCTGTTTTCCTAACACCAACATGGCAGTAAACATGTGATAAATAACTACCAAAACAGGGAGGGCTAAACTGTATAATCAAACTGCATTACAATGGACATGGAAGCCTAGTCTACCATTCTCTTGAAGTCCATTGATGTTGTGATGGCTATTTTGGGCATATAATAATTTTCTCTTTCTTGGGCCTACAATAATTTTTAATATTATTGTGAACGTCTGATAGGGGTCCTAATTCCTGTAACTTATTTACCATCTGTTGCATCACCACAACACCCCCCCTTAGGTTTCCTGTAGAGGCCCTGGAGCCATCATTTCTACAGTGGGGAGCGAACATTTGGGCACCCCGGCTAAAAATTTGTATTAATGTGCATAAAGAAGCCAAGGAAAGATGGAAAAATCTCCAAAAGGTATCAAATTACAGATTAGACATTCTTATAATATGTCAACAAAAGTTAGATTTTATTTCCATCATTTACACTTTCAAAATAACAGAAAACAAAAAAATAGCGTCTGTAAAAGTTTGGGCACCCTGCAGAGTTAATATCTTGTACTGCCCTCTTTGGCAAGTATCACAGCTTGTAAACGCTTTTTGTAGCCAGCCAAGAGTCTTTCAATTCTTGTTTGAGGTATCTTTGCCCATTCTTCCTTACAAAAGTCTTCCAGTTCTTTGAGATTCCTGGGCTGTCTGTCACGCACTGCTCTTTTAACCACTTGCCTACCAGGCACTTATACCCCCTTCTTTACCAGGCCAATTTTCAGCTTTCAGCGCTGCCGCACTTTGATTGACAATTGCGCGGTCATGCAACATTGTACCCATATGAAATTTTGATCATTTTTTACTCACAAATAGAGCTTTCTTTTGGTGGTATTTAATCGCCACTGGGCGCTTTACTTTTTGCGCTAAAAATAAAAAGTGTAAAAAATTTGAAAAAAAAAAGTTTCTTTGTTTCTATTATAAAATTTTTCAAACAGGTATTTTTTCTCCTTCACTGATGTGCGTTGATGAGGCAGCACTGATGGGCACTGATAGACGGCACTGATGGGCACTGATAGGCAGCACTAAAGGGCACTGATAGGCAGTACTAATGAGGTGGCACGGATAGGCGGCACTGATAGACAGCATTAATGAGGTGTCACGGATAGGCGGCACTAATATGCAGCACTGATAGGCGGCACTGATAGGTGACACTGATGATGGGTACTGATAGACGGCACTGACTGGCATCACTGCTGGGCACTGACTGGCGGCACTGACTGGTACAACCCCTGGGCACTGACTGGTGGCACTGACTGGCAGCACTGCTGTGCTGCACTGGTGGGCGGCACTGGTGGGCAGCACTGGTGGGTGGGCACAGGTGGGTGGCACTGGTGGGCACAGGTGGGTGGGCACGTGTGGGTGGCACTGCTGGGCACAGGTAGGTGGCACTTCTGGGCACAGGTAGGTGGCACTGCAGAGTGGCACAGGTGGGTGCACTGCAGGGCACAGGTGGGTGCACTGCTGGGCACAGGTGGGCGGAGCTAGTGGGCGCACTGCTGGGCACAGGTGGGCGGAACTTGCGGGCGGCACTGCTGGGCACCGATCATCAGGGCACTGATCACGATCTGACAGCGTGAGGAAAGTGCAGCCGAGAACCGGCCTTTTACCACATCACGTGATCAGCTGTGTCCGTAGGACACAGCGATCACGGAGATCGCTGGGTGCGCGCCCCCTGGGGCGCGCAGGAGAGCACGTTCTGGGAGGATGTCATATGACGTCCACCCAGAACTGGCCGGCCGCAGTGCAGCCGTCATTCGGCTATCTGCAGTCGGCTACTGGTTAAGGTCTATCCATAGATTTTCTGTCAGGGATCTCCTCGATCCCCGCCGCAATGGTCCCGGCGCAGGCGCAGTGCACCGTCCTGTGCAGGGACACGGGTACTAGGTCCGGGCCGGCCGCGGCGTTCGAGTTGGCACATGCGCAGTAGAAGCCGCTGGGCACCAATGGCAGTGCAGGGCGGGATATTTAAATGGCCCTGAGCTGTCATTCAGTGCCTTCTGGTCTTACCTGTATCCTGTGAATCTGAACCTGTACCTAGTAAGTTATTTGACCTGGATTGCTCTTGACCTGCTGATTGCTCCTGCCCAGACCCTTGCTTTGCCTGACCTCTCTTCTGAATGCCCCTCATTAGATCTGACCTGCTGTTGCTGACCTGGCGTGTAACCCGACGATTCTCTGTCCGCTCCCTTGTACCATACTGTCCTCTACGTTACCCACTCGGTCCGTCTGACTTCGCACTTGCTCAGCCCTCCATCCATCCATCCCATCGGGGTCACCCGACCTCCTCACATCTGGCTCTCCCTGGTTGGAGCCCCTGGCGAACACCCCTACCACTGACAGGTGTGCTCAGTAGTTGCGACCTGGTCTCGGGGTACTTCAAGTCCATCCCCACCATCAGGGGCTCTGGTGAACAATTACCCTGGGACTTAGACTCCGCGCTCTGGGCGCACCTGACCAGTGGAGTGCTAGTGGTGCCGCTAGGCGGTCCCTCACATTTTCAATTATGTTGAGGTCAGGAAATTGTGAAGGCCATGGCAAAACCTTCAGTTTACGCCTCTTGATGTAATCCCCCGTGGATTTCGAGGTGTGTTTAGGATCATTATCCATTTGTAGAAGCCATCCTCTCTTTAACTTCAGCTTTTTCACAGATGGCATCAAGTTACCATCCAAAATTTGCTGAAATTTTATTGCATCCATTTTTCCTTCTACTCGTGAGATGTTCCCTGTGCCACTGGCTGCAACACAACCCCAAAGCATGATTGATCCAACCCCATGCTTAACAGTTGGACAGAGGTTCTTTTCATTCAATTCTGTGCCCCTTCTTCTCCAAACGTACCTTTGCTCATTCCGGCCAAAAAGTTCAATTTTAACCTCATCGGTCCACAGAACTTGTTTCCAAAATGCATCAGGCTTGTCTATATGTTCATCAAAAAGAATAAATACGAGCGCATCTATATAGCAGCTGAACATAAGGTACCAAACACCCTCAAAACAATATATATCACAAGATGCAGCGCTAATGACTATAACATATATGCATAAATCAAGAAATCTGTCATAAATGACTAAACAGTAGAAAGTTCATAAAAATGGGTGACTTTAGTGCTCTCTTCTCCTATATATCTTCCTGATGGTCAGGCGTTTGTGCAGAATAGTGCTGAAGGGGTGCACACTCACCAGAACGCACAGATAAATGAGCGTTTATTATAGATTCCCCTTTAGGATCATCAACTGGACATGCTGTGGTATTACGACAAAACACCTTCCAGACCTCCTAGATGTTCCTGTATATTCCCTGGTTTAGATGACCTGCGTACTTCTCCTTAGGATCAGCATACGATTCGTACCCCACAGAGAGATGAGTGGCTAGAATGGGTACTCCTTGTTGTGTTTGGGTTGGATCAAGGTGGACCCATCAGAATCTCATAACAAATGAATCCAAAATTAATTATGTTTCATTTGTTTCTTTTGGATGCACGCAACTTCAGTCAAGATCATCCAGTCAGGTTATTCCAATTCTCTTTGGGGGTTGGACTAGCAGGGATGGCTCAAAGTGCATAAGTAATCTCTACAAAATGTGCAAAGAGAGTCAATACAAAAGGCATAACAGGCCCATGGTGTGGCAGTCCATGTATGTTTGATGAGTTCCAAATGGGCAGGGGTAAAGGTAGTCCAGTAGGCACTAAGGGCAAGCTGCGTAGGAGTGAAGCATAACTCTTTCAGCTCTCCAGACAGGACTTGTCTGATCCCCAGGCCAAGAGCCTCTTGGGCCTGTTATGCCCAGCCATGGGCCTGTTATGCCTTTTGTATTGACTCTCTTTGCACATTTTGTAGAGATTACTTATGCACTTTGAGCCATCCCTGCTAGTCCAACCCCCAAAGAGAATTGGAATAACCTGACTGGATGATCTTGACTGAAGTTGCGTGCATCCAAAAGAAACAAATGAAACATAATTAATTTTGGATTCATTTGTTATGAGATTCTGATGGGTCCACCTTGATCCAACCCAAACACAACAAGGAGTACCCATTCTAGCCACTCATCTCTCTGTGGGGTACGAATCGTATGCTGATCCTAAGGAGAAGTACGCAGGTCATCTAAACCAGGGAATATACAGGAACATCTAGGAGGTCTGGAAGGTGTTTTGTCGTAATACCACAGCATGTCCAGTTGATGATCCTAAAGGGGAATCTATAATAAACGCTCATTTATCTGTGCGTTCTGGTGAGTGTGCACCCCTTCAGCACTATTCTGCACAAACGCCTGACCATCAGGAAGATATATAGGAGAAGAGAGCACTAAAGTCACCCATTTTTATGAACTTTCTACTGTTTAGTCATTTATGACAGATTTCTTGATTTATGCATATATGTTATAGTCATTAGCGCTGCATCTTGTGATATATATTGTCTATATGTTCATTTGCAAAGTTCAAACGATGATTTTTGTGATGAGGACGTAGAAGAGGTTTTCTTCTGATGACTCTTCCATGAAGACCATATTTGTACAAGTATCTCTTTATAGTGGAATAGTGTACCACAACTCCAGTGTCTGCCAGATCTTTCTGGAGGGATTGCGCAGTCAAACGTGGGTTTTGAATTGTTTTTCTCACAATCCTGCAAGCTGTTCTATCTGACATTTTTCTTGGTCTTCCAGATCTTGCTTTAACTTCCACTGTTCCTGATGACTGCCATTTCTTAATTACATTCCGAACAGAGGATATTGACATCTGAAAACGCTTTGCTATCTTCTTATAGCCTTCTCCAGCTTTGTGAGTGTCAACTATTTTCAGTTTCAGTTTTCTAGACAACTGCTTAGAAGAACCCATGGTGCTGATTGTTGGGGCAAGGTCAGATGAGTCTGGGCATTTAAAACCTTTGAGATTGACATCACCTGGTCTTCCCAGACGATGATTGAGAACAATCCATGACACTGGCAGGTTGGCTCTGAGGAAGAGGTTGTGTCCTCGAAACGCGTTAGCCAGTTGGTCATCCAGGGTTCCATCGTATGGACTCAGATGTTGTTTGGATCATACACCTTGTTCAGTTTGACATGCCTGTGTTATTATGTCCATTGTGAGTATGATACCTATTTTTGTTTCTTTAATAAATTATTTTAAACGATAATGCACTAGGTCTGTTTCTCCATTTGTATCCAGTGTATTCGGACCACCCCGGTCTGTTGAGGGCAGCAAGCAGTGCATATTCCAGAATATTCCAGAAAATTCCAGAACATTCCTATTGGGTCTACTGAGTCCTTTCCTAGCGCAGGAGTAAAGTGTTTGTTGTGTTGGACGGGCAGGTCTCAGCTTGGCAAAGGGGGCAGTGCATGCTATAAATTCTGCAGGGTGCCCAAACTTTTGCAGACGCCATTTTTTTGTTTTCTGTTATTTTGAAAGTGTAAATGATAGAAATAAAATCTAACTTTTGTTGCCATATTATAAGAATGTCTAATCTGTAATTTGATGCCTTTTGGAGATTTTTCCATCTTTCCTTGGCTTCTCTATGCACATTAATACAAATTTTTAGCTGGGGTGCCCAAACATTCGATCCCCACTGTAGGTGATATGGGCTCTGGGCCAACAGTAGCATATCATCCAAGTAATGCTAGATGCAAAGCACCCCATTTCCTCAGAGGGGTTACACAGAGATTAGGACCTTCGTAAAGGTAATCTTTGAGGTGGAGAGCCATGAGGGAAGGTATGCAAACTGGATTTGTCAATCCCTCACTGAGACTCAGTTTCTTTAAACTCAACACCAGTTGAATCTTCAGTCTTCTTTGTACAGACACCAAAGAGAATAAAAAGTCTGTGAGGGAGGACTTAGGATCAATGGCCTTTGCAGTCATATTATTGATGTACTGAAAGAGGACATCCATCTCTTGAACAGAAAATGTTACTCTGGTCTGGATGAAGAATTATTCTAGAGGGCGATTGTCTGAACCACCAAAAGTAACCGAGTTTTACCATAGAAGGCACCCACGGATCCCATCTGTGCGCCGAATCAGCCACACTAGCCTGGGGGGGGGGGTCCTCTCAACAAAACTCTTGTAGGGGTTAAAAGAAACTAAATGGACCATGGCTGTTCTTTCTTCAGAAAGGTGCCTTTACACCCTCTTCCACAAGCTCTTGAACTTTCTCATTTTGGCGAAATAGTCTTGAGTCTTGAAATGTGGGCCAAACTAGCCAAGAGAACTCACCTGAGCCTTGACCTTCTATGAAGAGGAAGACCAGACTAACCATTGACAGCTCTTGAAATAGTGCTTAGCGTAGCGATGCTGATTGGTTTACAGGGCTGCCTGTCAAACATGAGCATTAGGGCTTGTTTGCATGTGCAGATAACATAGCCACTCCTCTGAAATGTGATGGCTAAGATGGGCTTGGGGCCTCCTTGGTAAGGAGGGCTAACTGTGGTGCCCTGTACTCCTGTGTAGAGCTGCGTCCTTGACGTTGTGCCCGGAGTCTGCTGGCATAAGTGGTTGGGGAACTCAGAGGATCATTAACTATTTGTCCATGAAGGACCATGATTTGCTGGCTCCCAGCCTCCTTTGTCCCTAGATAGGTTTCAGCGGCAATATCATCAGACATGTTAGGCTGGTATTAGGTCTTAGGTCCACACCGCAGGCTCAGCACTTTTTACCCTTTGTCACTCTTAGAGCTCAGGAAAGCAGAGATGCCAACACTCACTGGGAACTTTATGAGACCTGCGGGGCTGGAAGAGCCACTGTTCTCATCATGCCATGGCAACGCTATTTTAGCTTGACCTTAAGCAAGAGCGAGAGCGGGCCAAGTTGTACCAGAAGATGAAGGCCACACTCATAGAAAGGCCCTCTTTTCCTCTTCTTATTTACCACTCTGATGGTCCTTACCTGAGCACATGGAGGTCTTGTTTATGTGGCTGAAGGCTCATGTTGGAGCAAGCATGTCAAGGATGTCAGCACTGCGCAGAATGTAAAATGAAAGACTCAGAGAAAGAAGCACACAGATCATAGACATGCGTCTGAATCATCCCCCCATCTGCAGCATAAGCAAGGAAAACAGAAGAAGATGTTTCCAGTGCAAACCCACCTTGCACATGCATGAGCCTGGACATGCCTTAACAAAGAAGGTCACTACAAGAGGCCCTCTGAACAGTGTATGTGTGGATGCCATAGCCAGCGACGAGACTTGAAACAGCCACAAACCCCGGACCGGATCGTGTACACATGAAATCACTCTCACATAGGAAAAATGAAAAATCTAATGAAGGCAGAAGCAAGGGAGGAAGACAAAAAGGGATAGCACTAACCTGTGGGAGAAAAGAAAAAGGCAGCACTAACTCTAACTATCCTGCTCAGCTGTGCAGAGAAACACATGCAGCATGGACTGTAGCAAACACCAGCTCAGGTGGAGCACATGAGGTTCTGACGTCTCTAGTTAGAGAACTCCTCAGCCCCAAAAGACCACCAGAAGGGGCTCCCCACCTTGTTGGTGCATTTAGCAACCTAATATGCAGGATTGCGCCTGGGAGAGGATGAACCCAGACGAACTCCAACTCGGTCATTTGGTAGGGACTTATCGCATCATCACGGTCTTGCTGGTGTAGATCTTGAGGACAAAAAGGAGAATGGGGGAGGTTGCTCTCAGTCAGACTTTTATAGATATACACAGGTCCTGTAGGTGGATTTAGGGGCGGAGCTATGTCACATGTGCGCTGCCATGTTGGCGTCAGAAAAAAGTTTTGTGTATAGTTCTACTTTAACTACTTCAATACTGGGAACTTTTACCACCTTCCTGCTCAAGCCAATTTTCAGCTTTCAGCACTCACACTTTGAATGACAATTGTGCGGTCATGTAACACTGTACACCAGCTACATTTTTATCATTTTTTTCACACAAATAGAGATTTCTTTTGGTGATATTTAATTTATTTCACCTCTGTTTTTTTTTTTTTGCTAAATAAATGAAAGAAAAAAAATGAAAGACCAAATTTTTGGGAAAAAAATTGTTTTTCTTCATTTTTGTTAGAAAATTTTGCAAATAAATAATTGATCTTCATAAATTTAGAACAAAAGGTATCCTGATACATTTCTTAGGTGAAAATAACAAAAATCAATGTATAATATTTAGTTTGTAGGAAAGTTAGAGGGGTGTTCAACTCAAACCTTTTTAATTTTACAGGTATAAAAAGGGATGCTAGCATGGTGGTGCTACACACAGTAGTAAGTGGCAAGTGTGTCCTATTAATAAAACCAAAGTATTGCTCTGCGCTAAGTGCCTAAATAAAATTCATAAACTAATTGATCAAATAAACAGCTGCACTCACAGTGAGTGTCCTCTCACCAAACTGTACACTAACAAATAAAACCAAATGTATTCTGTTATTTGGGTTATGCACTTTATGTACGTCATTGAATTCTATTATTTATGTATTTAGCAGTGCAACACATTTGGTTTTATTTGTAAGTGTGTCCTATTACTGATAGCACACGTCACGGCATATCATGGCCCTTGGCATGGCACATGTCAAGGTCCAGTCCAGAGACCGTTAATCAACATGTCTGTGTGTGAATGAAGACGTAAAACCCACTGATATCTACAGAACACTTCAATCACAGTACAGTAATGAGACACTCAGCCACAGTAAGATATTTGAATATTTGATCCTGGATAATCCTGGATAATCAATGCATAATCTGTTGTGAAATTGCACAAGAGAGGAATCTTTCTGTGAGAACGATGAACACAATGACAAAGTGAAGCAAGCTGTCCTAGGATAGTTCAGGAGTACTGACAAATTTTTCTATGCTGAAGCTTTCCAGTCATCAGTTAAACGCTGGGATCAATGTATACATGTAGCAGGGGAGTATGTTGAAAAATAAGTGCAATTTCCACTTGAATTGTGTTCTTTTAATATCAGGGACACAGACTGGTGACAGTACAAAAAAACCCCAAACATTTTTTCTTTTCTTTTTTTTCACATTTTTTTAAACACTCTGTAACCAGAGCAATATAATGTTACCACAGTAACATTGTAGTAATCTTGGAAAGTGATCAGGATTTTTCTTTTTTTTAAACATTATGATCCCTTATAGCTGTGTATTTTATTGCTATAAGCAAGCATTTTACTGAATGAAATCAATTCATTCAGCTTGTTTTAAGTTGCGATTAGCTGTGATCAGCCACAACTAATCACATGGTACAGATGGGCTGTGATTGGCTCTGTCTGTACCGTGTGATTACTGTGACCAGTCACAGCTAACAACACAATTGTAACAATGAATGTCATGAATCAAAAACATTCATTGTTTACAATTGTCATGTGATCTGTTGTGATTGGTCACAGCGATCACTTGGTACCTGTATTGTGCTGGTACACTGATCAGTTATCATGGTACCTGCAGCGCGGCCTCACGCGATGCTCGTTCAGGGAGGACAACATATGACATCTACCCGGAAAGACAACAGTCCCTCTCGGCCATAAAATTACTATAGGCCAGGCGAGGACTCGTTAATGACACACAATGGGGATTATTTACTAAAATTGGAGAGTGCAAAATCTGGTGCAGCTTTGCATCGAAACCAATCAGCTTCCAGGTTTTATTGCCAAAGCTTAATTGAACAAACTGAATTAGAAGCTGATTGGCTACCATGCACCATATTCTGAGTGCACCAGTGTTAGTAAATCTACCCCAGAGTGTTAGCAAACTAAATTCTTATGTCTATTTTAAATTGCAAAATCTAAGCCATGCTTGCAAAGAAAAGATGAACTTGCCTTTTCTACTCCACCGATCTCCAAAGATATTCTGGCTGAAACATCTCTAGCATCTGACAATTTTGGGAATATCACATTCCTGCTCCCCCTGCACCACTGGGAGTGAGGTTCGATTGCTGTCAGTGGGGATCCCACTGACTCCTCCTCTATTGATGTCAGTCTGACTAAGATAGTTTATTTATTTCAGGTACTTATGTTGTGTTGTCAATTTGCACAGCGCTTTACTTATACAGTGAGGAACAGAAGTATTAGAACACCCTGCGATTTTGCACGTTCTCCCACTTAGAAATCATGGAGGAGTCTGAAATTCACATTGTAGGTGCAATCCCACTCTGAGAGACAGAATTAAACAAAAAATTCAGGAAATCACATTGTATGATTTTTAAAGAATTTATTTGTCTTGCACTGCTGAACGTAAGTATTTGAACACCTGAGAAAATCAGTGTTAATATTTGATACAGAAGCCTTTGTTTGCAATTACAGAGGTCAAACATTTCCTGTAGTTTTTGACCAGGTTTGCACACACTGCAACAGGGATTTTGGCCCACTCCTCCACACAGATCTCCTCTAGATCTGTCAGGTTTCAGGGCTGTCACTGAGCAACACGGAGTTTCAGCTCCCTCCAAAGATGTTCTATTGGATTTAGGTCTGGAGACTCGCTAGGCCACTCCAGAACCTTGATATGCTTGATATAGCCACTCCTTGGTTATCCTGGCTATGTGCTTCGGGTCGTTGTCATGTTGGAATACCCAGCCATGACCCATCTTCAATGCTCTGACTGAGGGAAGGAGGTTGTTGCTCAAAATCTCACAATAAATGGCCCCATTCATCCTCTCCTTAATACAGTGCAGTCGTCCCGTCCCCTTCGCAGAAAAGCACCCCCAAAGCATGATGTTACCACCCCCATGCTTCACAGTAGGGATGGTGTTCTTAGGATGCAACTCATCCTTCTTTTTCCTCCAAACACGACGAGTGAAGTTTAGACCAAAAAGTTCTACTTTGGTCTCATCTGACCACATGACTTTCTCCCATGCCTCCTCTGGATCATCCAGATGGTCATTGGCAAACTTCAGACGGGCCTGGACATGTGATGACTTGAGCAGGGGAACCTTCTGTGCAATGCATGATTTGAAACCATGATGGCGCAGTGTTCTACTGACAGTGCCCTTTGAAACTGTGGTCCCAGCTCTCTTCATGTCATTGACCAGCTCCTCCCTTGTAGTTCTGGGCTGATTCCTCACCTTTCTTATCATCAGTGATACCCCACGATTGGCAATTGCCCCGTAGCCCTTTCCAGCCTTGTGGAGGTCCACAGTATTGTCTCTAGTGTCTTTTGACAGCTCTTTGGTCTTGCCCATGGTAGTAGTTGGCGTCTGACTGACTGTGGGTGGACAGGTGTCTTTAAAGAGCTCAGACAGGTGCTACTTAGTTAGATTAATGAGTGGAGTAGAGGTGGACTTTTTAAACGCACAGTAACAGGTCTTTGAGAGCCAAAATTCTTGCTGTTTCTTAGGTGTTCAAATACTTATGTTCAGCAGTGCAAGACAAATAAATTCTTTAAAAATCATACAATGTGATTTCCTGAATTTGTTTTTTTAAATTCTGTCTCTCAGAGTGGGAATGCACCTACAATGTGAATTTCAGACCCTTCCATGATTTCTAAGTGGGAGAACTTGCAAAATCGCAGGGTGTTCAAATACTTCTGTTCCTCACTGTATATTATAAATTCACATCAGTCCTGTTGGTTATGTGTTAGAGAAGACACTGGTAGATTGTGATGAGGCAGAACACTGTTTTACTTGTGTGGCTTAAGTTGCAAACATACAGAACACATTTCAGCAGACATCTTGGTTTTGAAGAGAGGAAGAGAGGAGAGAGAGAGAACCAACAAGTTTTACACATATGCACAACTAGTAACCTTAGTGTACAGTGCCATCTACTGGTCAAGTGATATTAACACACAATACTATATAGTACATGCTGTTGCATTCCCAGCACCCCTTCTCAATGGCATGTGCATAATTATATGACATTTAGTCTCTTTTGTAGAAAACAATGATGTTCCCTTGGCAAAGGTTTGGTGAGTGCGTCTGCAGTCATCTCCTCTGATGGGCAGTACTGGATGTCGATAACCCCTTGTTCTTGCATGTCTCTGAGCAGATGATATCTTACATCAATGTGCTTGGTTCTTGAGTTAATCTTCTCAGAGTGTGTAAGCTTTATGCATCCCTGATTGTCTTCAAAGATGGGTGTGGGTTGTGACATATTCAGTCCCATGTCTTGTAGAAGTTGATGAATCCAAATGGCTTCTTGACATGCATGTGCTGCTGCTATGTATTCCGCTTCAGTTGAAGAGAGTGCAACAGTCACTTGTTTCCGATGGTTTTGCGACCAGGAGGGAGTTCTGTTAGTGACCAAGTTTTATTTTCTCGAAGAGATTTTATTTCTTCTTCAGCTGCTTTTCTCCACTGATCGGCTTCCCTTCTCGGCAAAGCTTCTATGTCTTCCCAAGATGTTGGCTCCTGTGTTTGATGTGTTTTAGCAGCGTATGATAACCTGCAGGGTGGTATCCCTTTTGTCATTCGAGAGGATCTTCTGATTTCTTGTTGTTCAGTGGGTTCTATTGGCTCGTTGATTGTAAGTTCCACTTCTTGTTCTGGCTCTTGTCCTGCTTCGCATGGGTCAATGTCTCTTGCCGATTCAGCGCGTAAATCGTCTCCACATTTTTCAAGAATTGTATTATCTGGTGCTTCACTTTTATCAAAATAAACACTGCGGCTTACTGTGACCTTGTTGGTCTTTGAAATTCTGAAGGACCCTCTGCACACTGGTATATACCCTTTCAAGCAGACTGTAGCATTGTGTCCACAGTAGCATTTGCGTAGGCAAGGCAGAGTAGGACTGGCCATAGAGGGATTACTTTGACGCAGTTGGCCAGCTTAAGCATGTTTTGCAATATGTGTGAACTAAATATCCCTATTTATTGCATAGTCTGCTTGAAAGGGTATATACCAGTGTGCAGAGGGTCCTTCAGAATTTCTAGTGTTAATATGTGGTTACACCCCTTTAGCACCTGATGGATAAATGCATGCACTAGCTGTTGGGATTTGAGCACAGGGATCTCTTGTTTGTTGGTCTTTGGACAAAGGATTCTATATCCCTTACTCTGCTCACTGTAGCCCACCAGAATGCCTTCCATGGCTTTGTTCTCCAACTTGGAGCGTTTCTGACTTGGATTGTGGGCATATGCTTTACAGCCAAACACTCTAATGTGTCCTACGTTAGGTTTTGATCCATTCCGCATTTCATATGGTGTACTCTCAATAGCTTTTGATAGCAGCCTGTTTTGTAGGTATGTTTCAGTCATTATTGCTTCTCCCCAGTATTTGTTAGGTATGCAGCATCCGAAATCATACATCTGGTCATTTCTACAAGAGTGCGATTCTTTCTTTCCGCTACGCCGTTTTGCTCAGGAGTGTATGGTACAGTTGTTTGGTGTATAATACCTTGTTTCGTTAGGTATGATTCCATCTCTTTATTCATATATTCCCCTCCATTGTCAGTGCGTATTATTCCAGGTTTGCTTTAAAACTTGTTGCTTGTCATAGCTACAAACTCTTGAAGTTTTTCTAATGTCTCACTTTTGTGCTTCATTAGATACGTTATTGTGTACCTGGAATAATCGTCAATGAAAGTCAGTAAATATCTGTTCCCGCCAGGTGTGATGGTTTTCATTGGTCCACACACATCACTGTGTATCAGTTCCATGGGTTTAATGGTTTTACTCTGACTGGTCTGTGGAAGAGAGGTTCGGGTGGCCTTTGCTTTGATGCAACACGTGCACTTGCTGAGTGTGTGGCAAGGCAATATTTTTATGTCTTCTGATAGACCTCTCTTTGCAAAGTCCTTTATAGCTTCTGGGTTTCGATGCCCCAATCTTCTATGCCACAGGTGGATGCACTTGTCATGTGGGTTATCAGTTGCCGCATTAGCCTTCTCACTTTCAGTGATGAGTTTGTACAGATGTTCATTTAATGTTCCTCTTGCTAGAATTTGCTTTCCATTTTGAATTGTGCATTCATTACCTCTGAACTGGACAGTGAGTCCATTTCTTGCAAGGGTTTTAACTGATAGGAGGCTTCCTTCTAGGCTTGGAACATATAGAACATTCTTTACAAGGATGCTCTGCTTGCCTGTCAAGGTCCTACCTTTTCCCTGAGGTTATGTTACTCCATGTGCTGGCGTCCATCTTGGATTCTGCTGTGCATGATGGGAATCCTTTTATGCCTTCAGGTCTCTGTGGTTCATCCCCCAGAGGGGTGTGGCTGATGACATATAAGCCTGTGGCCTGCACATGCTCTTTGCACTTGTGTCTTGTGTCTTTGTGTTGCTATTACTCTGTTCTGACTCTCGTGACTCTCCTGGTATCTGATTCGGCTTGTGACTTGACTATTCTTTGTATTCTCCCTTGATCTGATCCTCTGTTGCTGAACCCGGCTCGTGACCTGTGATTCTCGTCTGCTGTCCTGTACTGTTTTGTCCTGTTGTTGTTGACCCGGCTTGTCTGACTACTCTTTTGTCTCTTCCACCAGCTACACGCCATTGGCGGCGGCCATTACCGCAACTGAGGTGTCTCGGGGGCCGCGACCTGGTTCCTGGCTGCGTCAAGTCCATCCCCACCATCAGGGGCCCTGGTGAAGGGCAGCCTGGGACTTAGACTCCGCGCCCTGAAGGACTTCGGTCTGTGGGTAGTGGTTGTCGTCAGCCAGTGTGTTACATTGTTAGGCCTGCCTGTCCGTTCCTCGGCCCCTGCCCTGACATTGCCCCCTGATGGCGTTTTGCAGTTCAGAAATCCCTGACCATTACTTTCCGCTGTAATACTTTTCCCATTTGCTAGAAAGACTTTATCTTTTACACTAAAATCAATTTCTGTGAAGAATGTCTCGTCACTTGTCATGTGACTTGTTGCCCCTGAATCAATGTACCATCCGTGTGAGGTACTATTCTGAGCCACTTTAAAAGTACCACTCCATGATGCACTTTCATTTTCTTTCATGACCGCTTTAGCTCTTTCTCTTGTGGGTAGCTCCCGCTTTCGCTGCTCAGCTTTCCAGATTGAACAGTTCTTTTTCAGGTGACCGGCCTTTTTGCAGCAAAAACATACCCTGGTTTCTTTGCTTTGTCTTATGCCTTCATGTACCTTCAGAGCTGCCTCTGGTCTCTCGTTCTCTTCACTATGCAAATTTTCCTTTCTTCTGCTGTATTCATCAATTAATTTTCCCTTAACATATTCTAGCGTCAGTTCAGTTTCCGGTCTAGTTTCCAGAGCATTTATAAGGGCACTGTATTATTCTGGAAGGCTGCATAGCAGTAGTGCCACAACATGATTGTCTTTCATTTCCTCACCTATTGCACCCAGCTGCTCCACAATTTCTAGCATAGCATTTACATGTTTTATCCCATTTCCTGCCCTTTTTCCAGCCTCATCTTATACAGTTTGCGCAGTAGATATAGTTTACTGTTTAGGTTTGCACGTTCATGCAGTTTTTGTAATGCAGTCCACATACCTTTAGCTGTGTTTTCTTTCCTTATATGAATGAGTTGATTGTCCTCCACTAACAGGCTTATGACTGCTTTTACTTGCCTGTTTTTTCTGTCCCATTCTTCCGGGTTGTCATTGGGTCTGTGTGTATCTAGTACCTGCCACAAGTCACCTTTCGATAACAGCATTTCAAGGTTAAACTTCCATAGCTAGTAGTTTGTTTTGTTGAGCTTTTCTATTGTAAACTTCATATCTGAAGTACTTGCCATCTTTCAGTGAATTGGATACAGCTCTTGTTTCCTCACACAGGATTTGGTAGGATTGTAAATGCAGCACCTACTTGCTTGTAGTTTTCCTTTTTCCAGTGTCTGGAGCTGGGCCCATAACCTATAGGTTATGTGTTAGAGAAGACACTGGTAGCTTGTGATGAGGCAGAACACTGTTTTACTTGTGTGGCTTATGTTGCAAACATACAGAACACATTTCAGCAGACATCTTGGTTTTGAAGAGAGGAGAGAGAGAGAACCAACAAGTTTTACACATATGCACAACTAGTAACCTTAGTGTACAGTGCCATCTACTGGTCAAGTGATATTAACACACAATACTATATAGTACATGCTGTTGCATTCCCAACAAGTCCTTGCCCTCAAGAAGCTTACACAGTCTAAGGCCCCAAACTCACATTCATACACATACTAGAGCCAATTTAGACAGGAGCCAACCTACCAGCATGTCTTTTGGAGTGTAGGACGAAACCCATGCAAGCACAGGGAGAACATGCAAACTCCAGGCAGGTAGTGGCATGGTTGGAATTCGAACCCTAGAGCTGCCTGGTGGAAGTGCTAACGACTTAACCACTGTGCTTCCCTGCAGACCTACAGTCATTATGACTAACACTTACACGCATGCTATACTTATTTCACTCTAGTGATAAAAAAAAATCATTATGTACAGCAAATTAAATAATAACTTGCTTCCAAACTTCACTAATTCACTGCCTTGATTAGCAAAAAATGACAATCTGCATCATTTCAGTTGGCGATGCAGCATCAGTAGACAATGAGTGGAGTTAGGTAAGAATTTCTTCTGATCTGCATAGTAATCCTGTCCCTGGCAATTTGTTGCCAACAGAATCACTACTGTCATATGGCCATAGCACACATACACTAAACAAACACACAGGTTGTCTAGCACCCAGGAGCTGTAGGTGTTGCATGCAACCATCTGCACAAATAAATTACAGGATATGGCTGTAGCCAGGCCTGGACTGGCCATAGGGCACACAGCATTTGCACACTTCCTAAGAAGAGCTGCCTGTTGATGACTGGGCCACACAGCGGGAGGTAAGCAGCGGCCACGGTCCGGACAGGTTTACTGCTCGCCTCTTGCTATGTGGCCTTGCCTGCAGCAGGGTTGGTGCTGGCAAAACTAGGAGAAGCAGAATAGGACCTGTCAGCAAGGGGCACATACCTCCCAGGCTGGCCGCTGGAAATACACTGCACGAGACAACGACGGGCGCTCTCTTAACCAGCTGCACAGGGGAGGAAGGTGAGTGCAGTGTGTGTTACAGCCACACATCCCACTCTGTAGCAGTGATGTGTGTGTGTGGGGGGGGTGTAATGGGCTGTCTCTTTGCTGGCTTGGGCTGTCTCTATGCTGGATTAGGCCATCTCCTTGATATATCGAGCTGTCTCTTTGCTGGATTGGGCTGTCTGTTTGCTGGATTTGGGATGTTTCTTTGCTATATGGAGCTGTCTCTTTGCTAAATTGGGCCATCTCTTTGCTATATAGAGCTTTCTCTTAGCTGGACTGGGCTATCTCTTTGCTGGATTGGCTTGTCTCTTTGCTGGATGGGGCTGTCTCTGCACTGGAATGGACCATCTCTTTGCTATATACATCTATCTCTTAGCTGGATTGGGCTGTCTCTTTGCTGGATTGGGCCATCTCTTTGCTTTATGAAGCTATCTTTTTGCTGGATTGGGCCATTTCATTGCTATATGGGGATGTCTCTTTGCTGGATTGGGATGTCTCTTTGGATAGGAATTTCTCTTTGCTGGATTGTGATGTCTCTTTGTTGAATTTATGGGGATGTCTCTTTGCCGAAGGTAGGGCTGTGCAGGGGAGGCAGAGAGTAAATGGGGGCACTCTGATTAGAGAGGAAAGGGGGGCCTAACTGCAAGGGGCACTGCAATGGGCGTGTGTGATTGCTAGGGGCACTGTAATGTAAGGGGGTCTGCACTGTAATGGGACACTGTAATCAAAATAGTGCCCCTTTACAGTGCAGTCCCCTTTTATATTACAGTGCCCATTTACATTACATTGCAGAGGACCAACTCTGGGAACATCCCTCCACCAACACCCACCCCCTATCCCATTCCCATTGCCCCCCTGGTCCCTTAGCTGCTCAGTCTAAAATGCCCGGGCCTATTTTTTGTCCCAATATGGGCCTGGCTGTAGCTCAGAGCTGCGTATACATGCTCCTGTTTTAATTTGTACGAGTGGCTGTACACAACATCTGCAGCTCCCGAGTGCATCTGTGTGCATGAGCTCTCACACACAGACTCTTTAGTCCCCCCCCCATTTAACCACCATTGAATACATTTCACTAAAGTTTTGCAGAATTGGTACACAACTATCTGCTGAAGAACAAATAAATATGTTCCCAGTCCTACATGTAGCCAGACCTCCACTACTGCTGATGTGAGTGTGACAACCATATAACACACAAACCCAAACAAACCGGTGTTCTTCCGGCTGTTGGCTCTGATCTCTCCCATTCAGCAGTCTTAAAGCCTAACTTCACTTCAAAAAAATATAGCAAATAAATAAATATGATTGGTTAATTGATTTTCCCAGAAGTCTGCACTAAGATACAAGTCAGATTTTAGGCATCCCATGCAATAGGAATTCCATTTTTTTTTTTAGATACTCCCCAATGGTTCTTTCAACTTCCTGAATTCCCTGCAGGCTTCGGAGCATCTCCTCTGTTCATTATTTTGGTTTATGTTCTAAGGACTACATATCCTATGGTACCTTGCTGCCCACACACACAGTCATTCCTGTACCAAATCACCCTCCTAAAACACTTTTGGCTGCAAAATTCACCTTCTTCCTGACATTGTTCCCCTCAGACACACCAGTCTGTCATCCAACAAAGGTCTTCTTTTGAGTTAACAGAGATCTATGGTTACAGAATATTATTATTATTATTATACAGGATTTATATAGTGCCAACAGTTTGCACAGCGCTTTACAATATAAAGGGAGACAGTACAATTACAATACATTTCAGTACAGAAGGAATAGGAGGGCCCTGCTCATGGAGCTTACAATCTAAAGGAAGGGGGAGGTGATTCTAAAGGTCGAAATACATTTTTATTTTATAACATCAGCATTGTAATAGCAATATAGAGTAAACAATAGTTATTTTTGACAATATTATACATGCTTACTTGAAAAACCTCCTTTTATATTGTGAGTGCTGCCTGTCTGCGGGCCATCTTTATCCACAACCTCCTAGATTCCCTGCATGTTTTGCAGCTACTCCTCTTTCTGTTTACTTTCATTTTCTAGGGACTGCATATCCCATAGTACCTTGCTTCCTGCAAGCAATGATTCCTGTACGGATTCTGCCTCCTTGAAACTTGTCGTTTTAACTACTCTGTAGTTCAGAAGTCAGCCTTGTTGCCAACCTACCAGATTGAATTCACTGATATGACACCGAACTTTTACTAGAAACTAGTGCTCTGCACTGTTTACAACTGCTGTCAGGATGTTATGATTCTCTACCATGTGTTTCACAATGGAATATGCTCTCAGTATGTCAAGTGTAATGTATGTAGGAAGTTGCTGAATGCAGTAAAGTGTGGAAAATGCAAACATTAGGCCTCTGGACAGGAATGTAGTGAGAGGGCCAACAGCTGGGAAATGTGCCCATAATGGTGGACCAAAAACAGGTATGTCATGGCTCCATACCAAGGAGACCTGGGCGGCTTGGTACCTACTTCAGTCCAATCTGAGTCCCTTACATGCATATCATGAAGAGTTCATGCAAATTGTCATTTATTTTGAGCTTTGGCCATGGAGATGTTAGAGTATTCAAATCCTGCTCATACCTGATAACACATTCCAATGGAAATAGTGGAAAAAGCTGCTATGGCTGTTATATGGATCTATGATAAACACAAAAATGTATCATTTTTATCTACAGCAGCATATAATTTTTCTATTCAATTTGATTTTTCTCTTACTGGAAGATATGCAGATAACACATTTTTAGAAAGCAGAACTAAGAGGAAGTGTATTGTGAAATATGCATTTTTGTCATATCCAGGAAAAATACACCGATAAGATCTCAGTCCTCTTCACAGCTATTTAGTCTTGTCTTTAAAATGCTACAAATAACAGTAGACTGCCCCACTAGCTCTTTGATGGTATTGCTATCACACATTAAACGTGTTTCTAAAGCCTAGCTCCAGTCATATTTTGTTTATTTTTTTTTGATAGAGTGGATCTTTTGTCAACTTTTTTTTTACTTTTCTCTGTTTGGGAGTGGCTCATCACTTCCTATCTATGTAACAGGTGTCAAGCAGAGCAGAAAACCAGGGAAAATCTCATCACTTCCTGTATCATGTACAGAACACAGGTAGCAATAAAAACAAATTGGGAAAAAATATGGGAAAAGAGTTAAAACCCCCTGCAGAATTGTATTGCTTTTTTGGCCCCCATGAGGAAGAATTTTCCTCAGGTCCTACTGGGTGTCACACAGAACAAGTATAGAAATGCGATCACTTATTTATCAACGCATGTTTTTTTTTGTTTATAGATTTTTCCTACAATTTTGTCAAATTCTACCAAACCTTCATTTTTCAGCACTGCTTGAACTGAGAAGAACGGAATAGACCCCCAAAAGCTTCTCTTGAAAAACAATAAAGGCTTATTCCAGCTGCCAGTACGCTAAATGTTCCATGTTAACATGTGGACAGCTGTCAGTTTTGTGGTGCAATACAGTAATATAGCAATAAAGTTACATAAAGAAAAACATTTAAACATTTTTAAAAGATGAATTAAAATACCCCCCATCACCTACGGTCATCATTAATGGTGAACTCTAAATGGATAACCTGTAAACGCTTTTAAGGCATTACCTATAAAGAATTTATTTATAAAATTCGTAATATTCTTAATAAACGTAAAATCAACATAAACAATAAACATGTGACATAAGTGCAAAGTCCAATGTTAATTAATATTATTAACATGAAAAAGTGTAGTGCACTACAAAGTCCACACCAAGTGCATAAAAGATCCCCAAAAACGATCTTCAAGATCCAGTGGCTGAATTCGTGGGTGAGGTGATAAGTGTGTAAAGATTGCGCACTCACCAGATACGCAATCTATATGCGCATATAACAGGTAACCACAGGACATCAAGGATCCTAATGCCTCTGGTCAGATCTGGTCAGGCATCTCTTCATTGTATAAAATTGCTGCCACCCATGGAAAGGTCACTCTGCAGATGTAAATGGCTCCCAAAGGAGCTTAAAAAACAGAGGAGGCCAGATAGTGTAGTATCCTTTAGGACAGAAGTATTTATTCCAAGTAAAAAATCACAGGTAAACAGGAGAAGTACTGACCCAAATATATCAATGAAATGGCCGCCGGGACCCTCGTGGCGCCGGTCGGCGTGACGTCACACCACTGTAGCCTCTCCCTGACACGTTTCGTGCGAATGCACGTAGTCATAGGGTGTTAGCTCAAATGAATGAATTTTTAACATTCAGAGCAAACGCCCTAATCCATTAATGTCTCCATGCTTTATTTTGCTGATAAATCATTTTGAAAAACACCCCCTAGCGTTTCTGGCTGTGGCCATCATGAATAACTGCAGATGATTCATGCAGCATATACTTCCTAGAATCCAGCTGCCCTTAGCTCAGGCATGCAGACAGAAGGGTGTGCTTAGCTGAGAAAACCCCTCCCCCTCTTGAAGTCTCCTGGGATGTACAGTGGATATAAAAATTCTACACACCCCTGTAAAAATGTAAGGTTTCTGTGATGTAAAAAAATGAGACAAAGATAAATAATTCCAGAACTTTGTCCATCTTTAATGTGACCTATAAACTGTACAACTCAATTGAAAAACAAACTGAAATCTTTTAGGGGGGGAAGTAAACATAAAAAACTAAAATAATGTGGTTGCATAAGTGTGCACACCCTCTTATAACTGGGGATGTAGCTGTGTTCAGAATTAAGCAATCACATTCAAAATCATGTTAAATAGGAGTCAGTACACACCTGCCAGCATTTAAAGTGCCTCTGATTAACCCCAAATAAAGTTCAGCTGTTCTAGTAGGTCTTTCCTGACATTTTCTTAGTTGCATCCTACAGCAAAAGCCATGATCCACAGAGAGCTTCCAAAGCATCTCTCATTTTTATAAGGTATCAGTTAGGAGAAGGGTACAAAAGAATTTCCAAGGCATTAGATATACCATAGAATACAGTAAAGATAGTCATCATCAAGTGGAGAAAATATGGCACAACAGTGACATTACCAAGAACTGGACGTCCCTCCAAAATTGATTAAAAGACGATCAGAAAACTGATCTGGGAGGCTGCCAAGAGGCCTACAGCAACATTAAAAGAGCTGAACAAATACCTGGCAAGTACTGGCTGTGTGGTACAATCTCCCGTATTCTTTATATGTCAGGGCTATGGGGTAGAGTAAGTAGATGGAAGCTTTTTCCTATGAAGAAAAACATCCAAGCCCAGTTAAATTTAGCAAAAACACATCTGAAGTCTAACAAAAGCATGTGGGAAAATGTGTTCTGGTCTGATGAAACCAAGGTTGACCTTTTTGGCCATAATTCCAAAAGATACGTTTGGCGCAAAAACAACACTGCACATCACCACAAGAACACCATACCCACAGTGAAGCATGGTGGTGGCAGCATTATGCTTTGGGGCTGCTTTTCTTCAGCTGGAACTGGGGCCTTAGTCAAGGTAGAGGAAATTATGAACAGTTCCAAATACTAGTCTATATTGGCACAAAACCTCCAGGTTTCTGCTAGAAAGCTGAACATGAAGAAGAACCTCATATTTCATCATGAAAACGACCCAAAGCATACATCCAAATCAACAAAGGAATGGCTTCACTAGAAGAAGATTAAAGTTTTTTGGAATGGCCAAGCCAGAGACCAGACCTGAATCTGATGGGTGATATAAAGAGGGCTGTGCACAGGAGATGTCCTCACAATCTGACAGGTTTGGAGTGGTTGTGCAAGGAAGAGTGGGCAAATATTGCCAAGTCAAGATGTGCCATGCTGATAGACTCATACCCAAAAAGACTGAGTGCTGGAATAAAATCAAAAGGTGCTTCAACAAAGTATTAGTTTAAGGGTGTGCACACTTATGCAATATTGCAATATTTTAGTTTTTTATTTTTACTTCTCTCCACCTAAAAGATTTCAGTTTGTTGTTCAACTGAGTTGTACAGTTTATAGGTTATATTAAAGATGGAAAAAGTTCTGAAATTATTTATCTTTGTCTCATTTTTTTTACATCACAGAAATCTGACATTTTAACAGGGGTGTGTAGACTTTTTATATCCACTGTATGTCATTTGCCTAGACATGGAAACAAGAAATTAACTAAAGAAATGGAAAAAAAAGTTTAAAACAAGTAAATATAATATACCTTCCTATCTATTTACTAATGCTAGCTGCATGTAATTATTGATGATTGAGAAAGTTAAAGTTCCACTTTAAATTCTATTCTCGACACAACTGGACTGAAGTTGTGACTTATTCTGTTCAAAACTAAAAAAAATAATTAAAGTGTTACTTAACCCAGGACCCTGCATTCACTATATCTGGTCTCCCACAGTACACACAACATGGAAATGCAATTATTTTAGTAAATATAAACTGCTAAATACATTTTCTCATCAGCAGTTAAAACAGTCTTGTTACTTCTATCAGTGCCCGGCCAAGTACATGTTAAAGCTTGTTGGAGGTGTTTTCATTCTGCTGTAGGAGGATGCAGGACCCCTGACCTCTGTCTGGAGAGTGCTGATTGGCCCTGTGCTGATCACATGCACTCTCCCAGGAAAGAAAAAACCCTCTCTAGCAATACACACCAAACTGAGTATGTGTAGAGTGTCTCCACATGATATGTCTTATCAGGGAATAAGAGGGGGACACTGGAAGAAGGGGAGGATCAGAGAAGTCAGGATCAAACAGCCTTTTTACACAATGCAGAGGATTAACCCCTTAGGTTCCACTGTGAGTATAACAAACATGCTTTACTGCATATACAGACTGATTTTACTGTTGTGGTTTTAGTAACTTTTTAATGTAAAAATTCAATCAAACATCTCACAAGATATACAACAAATCCCTTTTGTCATTGAGTCATGCTGTTCCACCTGTTTCAAATAATGAGAGAGAGTAATTGTGTTACTTTTTATTTTGTAAAGAGATTGTAAATCCAAGATACAGTGGTACGGCTAGTTGTTTACACAGCTATCCATTTTCTGTATCTGAGTCTGAGTAAATCCTGAGATTTTAGATATTTATGAGCTGAAAATGTTAATGCCTGAGGATAGACTCGAACTCCATTTCTTGTACACACCATTTAGCTGTTGCATAGCCACAGGGTGTTTGAGCAGCAAGGTCTCCATATATGCAGCTCTCTATGACAATAAACTGTTCAAGATCAAGGAACACATACGTTATTATAAAAAAGGTTTAATGCAACATTTTAATCTTTTCCACCTAGTGATATCCATCAAAGAAATTGCAGCTAATCCCTGTATTCTCTCTCTGAGGCTGAAAATTGTCAATTTGTAATCTGAAATTCTCCTATGCCTCACCCTATCCTGAGATTTTCTTCAACGAACACATTGAAAGAAGCAAAAAGAGCTGATAACATTCAGATTGTTAAAAGAAATGCAAAGTGCTTTTTCTTGTAAAAAAATTGTTTTCTTCACAAACCATTAAACATACCTGTTTAAATTAAACTGAAATGGACTACACCTTTACCCACCACATTCTTATCCTCTACATGATACTATCCAGAATGACAGAAAATTTACTTTTGTATAAACTTCCAAGTGGAAGCAGCCAGCCATTTACCCTATTTCTGCAAGGTTGGAATGAGGTAAGCCAGCTTGACTATGCATGTGGGGTTACGGACAGTACAGTGCATTCTGGGTAAGGAATGAAGGTACACTGGTACATCTAATACCAGATGTTGACTATAAAACATATTTTTATGCAAACATTTCTCAACAGCTAATAAATCACAGAAACACTTTTTTTTTCCTTTAAGAGAACGAAAGCGTAAACCCTGAAGGAAACAGTAAAGAAAAAAGCACATATGTATTTTATTGAATATATGCCCCAGGAAGATAGATTTTTGTTGAAACATGTTCCGTAAAACGTGTGCACAACTGGAAGGCAATGTTATGCACAGAACATGCCAACATTTTGAGCCAGGTATAACCATTAACAAAGAGTGGGTGGAAATCTCATTAAAAGTATTTTTCTGAATCATGGTTGGACAGTATACTGCAGGTCAGAAAGACAAAAACATACCCTAGTGTAACAGTCCCCCTTACCTTTTGTGTACTGACATATAAACTCTGTGGATGGGTAGATGGAAAACCTGCTCCATGTTCATTATGGAATAGAACAGCAGAGTCCCTTTCCTCCCACCAGAAAGTGTCTGAAGTATCCTGCAATAGAAAAGCTCCTATACTGGCCTCTCAAGCTTCCCACGTCTCCTGACTTCCCTCCATCTCCAACATATTCTTTAGCATTCAACACTTTTGGGAGTGCCAAATACCTGGGTCCCCCCCCCTTGAGCTATGGCTGCATCCCCTGACCCCTATGTCACTGTTGTGTCCTGTACAGAAAGGGCCAAGAACTGGATGTGCAGCATAAATGTAGGTCCTGCATGACTGAGTTGGCTGGGAAGGGTAGAGACAGACTTGTTAGTTGGTCAATTTAAAGGGATGGTAAGATTTACCTTATTGGTGGACGAGAGGGTGGGTCAGGGTGTGGCTGGGAGTGGTAGCTGTGGCTTAGTAGAAGGGAGGAGTTCCTTGAGGGTCAGTGGGAGCCTGGTCTGTGGAGAAGACACTTGCCCTTCCGCCCTCCTGTTTTTTGCTTTGCCCTTTTTTCTTTGGTTCCCGTCGTTTGGTATGGGGGCATTGAAGGTGCTGGTGGGAGTTAGGTTTTTTCCCCCGAGGACCTGTTCATGGTGCTGCAGGCTGCGGGTTTTTCAGCAGGGATGGGCTTTTGTTGTCATAGCAGGGGTCTCGGGTTCGTGTAGGCCAGCATGATAAAAACAGTATGTGGTTTGCAATGGGTAGGGCCCATCTTGGTATGGGTATACCTTCCCTATTGAAGTGACAGCAGTTGGGGCTATCAGTCATCAGACTGCATCAGGTGTCAGAAGGGTCAACACTTTGTCCCTGAGCCGGTGTAACTGTGGCTAGGGGCCGGAATAGGAATATGGTGGATGATGCAGCCGATGTGGTAGTAAAAAGAGGGCCTTCATGAACCTGAGACAAAAGGAGATTGTCAGTTATGTATTTTATTGCTGTAAAGATTGTTGTAAGAATTTGGTATTAAAATTTACTATGTTAATTTATGGTTTGTTAATAAAAGGACTACAATGGCCATTTTTGAAATTCAAGTTGAGTGGTTGTGTCATTTTTATTAAAGTGAATAGTACACGGGTTATGGTAAGGTTTCATGGCAGCCGCAACATCAGCAATACTTCAATCATGTTGTTTCAAATTAAATTAATGTACTGATATATAATTGATTGCAATTGTGTAAGAGGGTGGGGGCAGGAAGCAGGACAGATTAGATGAATGCCTGCTTTACCAGGTCTAACAGGATATGAGGACTCATTATGGAAGTGATAATTTGTTTATATTCTGTTTTTAAAGGACACCTCTACCCATGCAATACCTATTCCTCATTCTGTCCCAATGTCTCATTGCAAACCCAGTTGAGAGCAGGGGAGAGAAGGAAGGAGGGAAAGAAGGAGTGAAAGAAGGAGAGAAGGAAGGAAGGAGGAGGGAAATAAGCAGGAAAAGAAGGAAGGAGGGAAAGAAGGAAAGAGGGAAGGAGGGAAAGAAAGACGGAAGGAGGGAAAGACGGAAGGAGGGAAAGACGGAAGGAGGGAAAGACGGAAGGAGGGAAAGACGGAAGGAGGGAAAGAAGGAAGGAGGAAGAATGAAGGGGGGGAATAAAGAGGGAAAGAAGAAAGGAGGGAAAGAAGGAAAAAGGGAAAGAAGGGAAGAGGGAAAGAAAGAGGGAAAGAAGGAGAGAAAGAAGGATGGAGGAAAAGAAGGAAAGAGGAAAAGAAAGAAGGAGGGAAAGAAGGAAGGACAGAAATAAAGAGGGAAAGAAGGAGGAAAAGAAAGAAGGAAGGAGGGAAAAAAGGAAGGTGGGAAAGGAAGAAAGAAGGAAGGAAATAAAGAAAGAGAGAGAAACAGGAGACAGAGAGAGAGAGAAAGAAACAGGAGACAATGAGAGAAAGAATGAGAGAAGTTTAGAAAGAGAGAAAGGGAAAAAAAAGAGAGAGAGAGAAAGAAGGGGGGAGAAACACAAGGCTGGCAGGGAGTATGGGCAGGGCAGACACAGGAGGAGAGGGCAGGGGGAGGAGGGGCAGCTTTCTCTCTCCTCTCCCATCTGTGGTGGGTAGGGAACTGTCAGCACTGGGAACAGAATATGCTGACAGATGCTCCTCAGCAGCTGCGGGGAGGGGGAATGCGGCGGCAGTGCTACAGGATGGGGGGGGGGTGGTCACATGGGGAGCATACAGGAGCTCAGGGCATGCAGGAGATGGATAGGAGGGGCAGCCGGGGGGACACAGAGGAACTGAGAAATGCGCAGTCCGGTTCCTATATGTGCCACCCCTCCTATCCAGGCAGCCCCAGCCCACCAGGCAAATGCCCGCTGTGTCCTATGGCCAGTCCGGGCCAGCCTGCAAACCTTAAAAGGCCATGCTGGATACAACTTACCAGCTGAACACACACCTTTCTCCACTTGAAATTCACTGATTCACACATCAGTGCACTTTTGCCTGAAGGTACTGGGAGTGACCTCATTCGAGGCAGTCTCTGGGCATCTCATACATTTGTCTCCATCAGCCAGTCTCTTCTGCTAGCTTAAGAGATTCTCACAATGGATGCTAATGTGTTGTGCTGGGGAGGAGTCCTTGGAATGTTGATGGTTCAGGGAACCTGGTTAGCAGAGGAATTCAAATTGCCAATAAACAGCTTAGGGCTATTCAACCATCCCTTTGGACTGGACATCTCAGTTTCTGGGACTACCAGCACAGGTTCAGTTAGACAATGCCACAGCAATGGCCTACATCAACCATCAAAGAGGCACAAGAAGTCAGGCAGCAGGGAGGAAATGAAGAGGAAATGATTCTGACTTGTGTAGTACACATTTCAGTCATAGGAAATTGGCAGGATGACTTCCTCATCTGTCAGTGTTTGGATTAGGGAGAGTGGTCCCTTCAATCGGAGGTTTTTCAGGACCTTTGCTGCAGGCAGGGGATGCCGGATGTGGACATGTTAGCATCCTGGTTCATCAACAAATTGAACAGGTTCATTGACAGGTCCAGAGATCCTCATGCTTTTGCAGTAGATGTTCTGGTGGGATCACCTGATCTATTTTTTTCCTCCACTAATTCTTCTTCCATTACTGCTCAGGAGGATCAAATCCAGGGTTTACTGGTGACTCTTGCAGCATTGGACTGACCCAGGAGGGTTTGGCTCTTGGTCATATTCCAGCTTCTGGAAGATTCCCCTTGCCCTCTTCTGGATCATATAGATCTTCTATTTCAAAGTCCAAGCTACCATCCTGTTTCTTAGACGCTGGTTTTCACAGCCTAGATGTTGAAGCCCAGGTCCTGAAGGACAGAGGCTTGTCATATCCTGACTTTTTTTCATGCTGGGACATCTCACAAAACCTACCATCTCACAAAAGCTACCATTGCACCTACAATGCTTATTTTGCATGGTGCAAATAAAGAAAGTCTCATTCTAGATTATTCTCTGTGGGATGTGTCCTGCTTTTAAACACCCTAGAGTGGTCTCTCTTTACTGTTAGATGTGGTTCATGCTGTATGCTTTTAACTATCATGTATGGCTTCCTTTAGGCCTACAGATTTTCTTTGTCTAGACCGAAAGCTCTCACAGAATGCTTACTGCTTCTCATTCCACAATTGCTAGGTGGATTTAACAGGTCATTGTTAACTCCACAACAACACAGTACAACATATATGCAGCATCCAGGAAGTGGGCTTTAAACATGGGTGCCACATATATGTGTTCTTGGTGTGCACAGTGCGCTCCCAGCACAAACACAAGAGCCCTGGGTCTCTAACTAATGATCGAGACTGTGATTCCTGGTTTCCAGTCACTTGTTCACTGTGATAGTCTCTGGCTGGCTAACACAGCGATCAGCCACTGTGCAGCCTTTTCTGAATGGAGATGCCAGGGCGAAAGGTGTAAAAAAAAAGTAAACATATAAATAAATAGAGAAAAAAATAGCTAGATCAAGCTTGATTTAGGTCAGGGTTAGTGTTAGGATCAGTGCAAGGGTCAAAGGTCAAGGCCAGGGCCGAAGGTCGGGGTCAAAGATCAGGGTTAGTATATTTTAGGTAGCATTTTAAAATATAGCTTTTTTAAAATTAGTATCAGTGTCAGTGTCATCATGTTTTAGTTAGGCTAAAAAAGAAAAATGCACAGTATAGTTACTACGGATACCACCAAAAGAAAGCCCAATTTGTCCTGAACAAAACTAGGTTTAATCCACTTGGATACACAAAGCAGTTGCGATCATATTTACAATTTTACTAACACGTGTCAAAGTTGCCAACCTGGGTCTGTGCGTTAAGGTTTGTTTTACAATCGGTCATGAAGGGGTTAAATATATTTACATATACATCTTTTTATTTTTTGTATGGTTTTGGAGGTTTTTAGCATTTGGTAACAATACTATGTATGCACTTTGTGATGCTTGTCAAGTAAAGCTTAATTGCGGTAATTAGGTTTCTCTGCTGGACAGGTGTGTGTTTGCCTTTTAAGCAGGGAGCTCGCCATTGGTTCCTTGTTATGAATAAGTACTGAAGTTGTGTGATACGCGTTAATGTCCTTGGAATCCTGCGCTACTGTCATTTGGAATAAAGACATTTTATTCAAGTATCCTTTTGCGAAGTACCTCCACTTTTTTCCTCTTCTTTGATCCAGTGCGGTGGCAAGCTGGACTTGAGTGGTATCTCTCTATGTTTGCATGATGCCACTTTGGCCATAAGGTACAAACAGTAGCTGTCTAGTTAGGGTCTTAAACCCTTGTTTATTTTTGTGGGCCTGTTGGCCTTTGTTTGCTCTGTAGCCCACCTCTCTTTTTATATAGCGCTTTTGGATGTCCTAGTCATTTAAGTCTATCCTGTAGCATGTGATTAAGAAAAAGGGATTTATGACTTATCTGCAAGATCTGTTTTTTGGAATACAGTATTACAGAGGAACCTTCCCTTGGAGTTATATGGGAGTTCTTACAGCACAAAACTTATTTACTCACCAGGCTCAGATGCAGATGATGCCACCTAACTGCATTTTCCATAAATCTCTGGGTTCCTGGACATGCCCATGGAGTGTAACTTCCTCAGATTTCTTCCATAGAGAGTCCATTGGAAAGGCCACAATTGATGAGGCAGAGGCAGGGATGGACTGACCATTCGGGCATTGCCCGGGGTCAGTAGAGAGCCCTTGAGAGGATCACTGTCCAGTGACAGTGTGGGGAGTGGAGGAGGAGGCAGTCTCAGATCCCGACCCAGAAGTAGCTCACTTGTCACTTCACGTGGTGGCAGAGTGAGTCGGGTGACAGGAGGGAAGGCTTCCAGCTGCCTTGTTGAAATCCATGCAGGGAGATCGGTGCTGTCACTGTCCCTCTACTGTGCCGATCATCCCTGACTATGCATCAGATTTTCTTCAAAAACTCTCATCCACTACTACCCCAAAAAGGAAAGTCACACTTTCGCGCTTGAAAGTAAATTACCATAAACCTTTTCTCAAATACCTCCAATCCCAGCACCCTATTAAAACAAAATATCCACAAAAATATATATAAATGTCCAATGTAAAATAAATCTTCAACCATTAAATAAAGTGTTCAGTTCAAATTGTCAATCCAGATCCAGAATACCTAAAAAAAATGAAACTAAATATAGTGTATTACCTTCATATATTTCACACTATTTATATTAGTGATACGTGTTTCATGCAAAAAAAATAATTAATCAATATACCTGTGTACACTCAACTAACGTGAGAAAAAGAAAAAAAATATATTATATAAAATAAATATATATATATAAATATATATATACACACACACACACACACACACACACACACAAACACACAGGTGAAACTCGAAAAAATTCAAATATCGTGCAAAAGTTCATTTATTTCAGTAATGCAACTTAAAAGGTGAAACTAATATATGAGATAGACTCATTGCATGCAAAGCAAGATAGTTCAAGCCGTGATTTGTCATAATTGTGATGATTATGGCTTACAGCTCATGAAAACCCCAAATCCACAATCTCAGAAAATTAGAATATTACATGCAATCAATAAAACAAGGATTGTACATAGAACAATATCGGACCTCTGAAAAGTATAAGCATGCATATGTACTCAGTACTTGGTTTGGACCCCTTTTGCAGCAATTACTGCCTTAATGCGGCGTGGCATAGAAGCTATCAGCCTGTGGCACTGCTGAGGTGTTATGGAAGACCAGGATGCTTCAATAGTGGCCTTCAACTCTTCTACATTGTTCGGTCTCATGTCTCTCATCTTTCTCCTGGCAATGCCCCATAGATTCTCTATGGGGTTCAGGTCAGGCGAGTTTGTTGGCCAATCAAGCACAGTAATCCCATGGTCATTAAACCAGGTTTTGGTCCTTTTGGCAGTGTGGGCAGGTGCCAAGTCCTGCTGAAAAATGAAGTCAGCATCCCCATAAAGCTCGTCTGCAGAAGGAAACATGAAGTGCTCCAAAATCTCCTGGTAGACAGCTGCATTGACCCTGGACTTAATGAAGCACAGTGGACCAACACCAGAAGATGACATGGCTCCCCAAATCAACACAGACTGTGGAAACTTCACAATGGACTTCAAGCATCTTGCAGTGTGTGCCTCTCCATTCTTCCTCCATATTCTAGGTTCTTGGTTTCCAAAGGAGATGCAAAAGTTACTCTCATCAGAAAAGAGGACTTTGAACCACTGACCAACAGACCAGGTCTGTTTTTCTTTAGCCCAGGTAAGAGGCTTCAGACGTTGTTTGTTGTTCAGGAGCGGCTTGACAATAGGAATATGACATTTGAAGCCCATGTCCAGGATCCGTCTGTGTGTGGTGGCTCTTGATGCACTGACTCCAGCCTCAGTCCACTCCTTGTGAAAGTCCCCAACACTTTTGAATGGCCTTTTCCTGACAATCCTCTCCAGGCTGCGGTCAACCCTGCTGCTTATGCACCTTTTTCTTCCACATAACTTTCTATTAATGTGCTTTGATACAGCACTTTGGGAACATTTCCAACTTCTTTTGCAATTACCTTTTGAGGCTTTCCCTCCTTATGGAGGGTGTCAATGATGGTTTTCTGCACAACTGTCAGGTCAGCAGTCTTTTCCATGATTGTGATTCCTACTGAAGCAGACTGAGAGACCATTTAAAGGCTCAGGAACCCTTTGCAGGTGTTATGGCTTAATTAGCTGATTAGAGTGGGACACTTTCAGCCTAGAATATTGCACCTTTTCACAATATTCTAATTTTCTGAGATTGTGGATTTGGGGTTTTCATGAGCTGTAAGCCATGATCATCACAATTATGACAAATCACGGCTTGAACTATCTTGCTTTGCATGTAAAGAGTCTATCTCATATATTAGTTTCACTTTTTAAGTTGCATTACTGAAATAAATGAACTTTTGCACGATATTCTAATTTTTCGAGTTTCACCTGTGTATATATATATATATATATATATATATATATATATATATATATATATATATATAAATAAATTATACCATATATTATTCACATTGAAGCATATAATGCTCAAATAAATAATAAATCCACACAGCACTCTGTGAATTATAACACATCAAAAAGTGAGTATCAACACATCAAAAATTAAAGTGAACACTCCGTGACACTTCACACTAGTGGGATTATATGCTATTACCCTCTCAAGATCACAACAAGCATAACAAGATGTGAATAGTGTTTAAAATATCAACTTCAATTCCACATCACTGGTGAGGTGAACATTCAGTGATGCCACACACTGGTGGGATTCAAGGAAATTACCCTCTCACAGCATCAACCAGCATTTCAGGGTATGTTACATGTCAGCTTCCACTCTGCGGGTATGCCTTTAACCATTTCCCCAATTCCTCATAAAAGGCAAAGAAGATAACATCAGTGGAGTATAAAGATAACCAGTCGAATTTTAATAAAATCTTATATTAAAAACTGGAAAATCTGTCCATCTGTCCCAGCAGTTCTCAAAACAGAAAATCCAGTAAACAAAATGGCCGCGGCGCTCCTTCCGGTTTAGCGTCAGACGTCACGTCTCTGACACGTTTCGTCACTTCTGACTTCTTCCCTTTCCCTCTTTCCCCTCATTCTCCTTCTCTCTCCCTCCCCCCGCTCTCTCTCTCTCCATCCCCCTCCCACTTTCCCCCCCCCCTCCCCCCTCGCTCTCCCCCCCCTCTTTCTCGCTCCCTCTCCATCTCCCCCCCTCTCTCCCCCCTCCCTCTCTCTCTCCTCCATTCCTTACTTCCTTCCTCCATCCCTTCCTTTCATTCTTTCATCCCTCCCCTCCTTTCATTATTTCCTCCCAACCCTCCTTTCATTTACGTCATTCCTTCCTTCTTCCGTTCCTCTCTCTCTCTCTCCCTCCCTCCCCATCTCCCTCCCTCCCCCCTCTCCCTTTCCTCTCTCTCTCCCCCTCTCTCTCCCTCTCCCATCCATTCCTTCCTTCCTTCCTTTCTCCATCCATTCCCTCTGTCACGGTGTAAGGTCAGGTTCAGAGACCAGTTGCTATAGCAGTAAAAGGCTTACCTGGAACCAGCAGGATAGGTACACCAGCGGATCCCCCTGGGAATGACGCAGGCTCACCTGAGGTGCGGGGTCTAAGTATTAACCGGTATTCACCAGAGCTCCTAATGGTGGAGATGGATTGGGCTGCGTGTTAATACCAGGTCGCAGATCTCAGGATCACCCCTCCAGGGAATGAGCAGACTGGGAACCAATAGTGGATCAACAGGTTAGGGATCAGACGAAAGCAGAGTCGGTCACAAGCCAAGGGTCGGTCACAAATGGTAGCAGATCAATCGTGGTCAGGAACAAGCCAAAGGTCAGTAGCGGAGGTGTAGACAGCAGCAGGAACAGTAGCAGGATATTGGCTGGAAATGCACAATAATCTGGCAAGGAGGAAGTCCAAGGACATGGCTTATATAGGAAGTTCATGGGAGGAGCAAGGAGTTCAAGGTTCAAGAGCAAACAAGGCACAAGGCAGGATTATCCAATAGATGAGGCAAAGTGTTGTCCAGCATCCCAGGTAGCTCAGTGAGTAGAGTTACTGCCTGACACAGTAGAAGTCCCAGGTTCAAGTCCAGGCCCTGACAGTACTCCCCTCCTCCCAGGACGTCCTCTGGACGTCTTAGGACTAGGCTTGCGTGGAAACCTCTGGTGGAATTCTCTTGTTAGTCTAGGAGCATGAACATTCTCCTCAGGCTCCCAAGAATTTTCTTCTGGTCCATATCCTTCCCATTGAACCAGATACTGTAACTTATTCCTAAAGATCCTGGAATCAAGGATTTTCTCCACCACAAATTGTTCTTCACCCTGTACCTCAACAGGTGGAGGAGGTGGAAAAATTCTTCCAGGGAAAGGATTTTCCTGAAACGGTTTGAGTAGTGATATATGAAAAACAGGGTGAATCCTCATACTATCCGGAAGCTGTAAGCGAAAGGTGACTTGGTTGATTTGGGCAGAAATCTGAAAAGGACCCACAAACTTTTGACCCAACTTAGCAGATGGCACCTGGACCTTCAAATTCTTTGTTGATAACCAAACTTTTTCACCCACATGAAACGTAGGAAGTGTTCTCCGGTGTCTGTCTGCAGACTTTTTGTAATACTCCTGAGCTTCCCTCAAAGTCTCAATCAATTTCTCTTGAATCTCCTGCAATGTAGTTAGTCTATTGGTAACAGCAGGGATTGGAGTTGTGATAGGGAGATCAGGAATAAAAACTGGATGGTAACCGGCGTTTAAGTAAAAAGGACTTTGAGAGGTGGAACTATGTTTAGAATTGTTGTATGCAAACTCTGCAGTGGGAAGACAGTCCACCCAGTCACCCTGAAGATAAGTGACAAAGCATCGAAGATATTGCTCCATTGTTTGATTAGTTCTCTCAGTCTGACCATTAGACTGGGGATGAAAAGCAGAGGACAGATTAATTGTAACACCTAAGGCTGAGCAAAAACTTCTCCAGAATTTCGAAGTAAACTGCACACCTCTGTCAGACACCACATCATCAGGGATTCCATGCAGTTTAAAAATTTCTCAAACCATCAATTCAGCAGTCTGTTCAGCAGTGGGCACCCCCTTAACTGGAACAAAATGGGCCATTTTAGTGAGACGGTCAACCACTACCAAAATGGTGGTCATTCCTTTTGAGGGAGGTAAATCCACCACAAAATCCATAGAAATAGACCCCCATGGTCTTGATGGAACAGGGAGTGGCTGAAGCAACCCCAAAGGGGAGGCTCGGGGAATCTTATTGCGTGCACAGGTCAAGCATGAGGTCACATAGCGTTTGACATCTTTCTTGTACCCCGGCCACCAAAAGGAACGTGATAATAGTTCTTCGGTCTTAGCGACTCCAAAATGCCCAGCAAGTTTGGAATCATGAACCAACTTGAGAGCTTCCACCCGAACAGATTCAGGTACATAAAGATGATGTCCTTGAATCCAAAAGCCATTCTTATAAGTCAGGTTAATGTCCGTAGGTGGATGATTGAGAAGTGGGTCATTCTCATACCCCTCTTTAAGAAGATTCAAGAATGCCTTAGGACTTGTGGCCCCTAGAAAGTTCTTTTGAGGCAGGATTGTGCATTCAGAGGTGTTCTCCTGGAGAGGCCCAGACGACATTCGTGATAAGGCATCAGCCTTTCCGTTTCTTGACCCAGGTCGATATGAGATAATAAAATTGAACCTGGAAAAGAACAGTGACCAACGTGCTTGTCTAGAAGACAATCTCTTGGCAGAACGGATGAATTCTAGATTTTTATGATCCGTGAAGACAGTCACAGGATGCTTAGCCCCTTCCAACAGATGCCTCCATTCGGAAAAGGCTTCCCCAATTGTCAGCAACTCCTTATTCCCAATGTCATAATTCCTTTCAGCAGATGACATCAAACGAGAAAAATAAGCACAGGGATGAAGCTGCATTTTTTCTCCTCGTCGCTGAGAAATGATAGCTCCCACGGCGGAGTCTGAGGCATCCACTTCCACAATAAAAGGTAGCTCAGGATCAGGATGTACCAATATTGGTGCAGATGTGAAGAGAGTCTTTAGCTTACTAAAAGCAGTTTGTGCCTCAGTTGACCATGCAAAGGGCACTCCTTTCTTTGTCAGCTGTGTAATTGGTGCTATTACCTTAGAGAAGTTTCTTATGAATTTCCTGTAAAAGTTTGCAAATCCAATAAATCGTTGTATTTCCTTAACGTTTCCAGGGGCAGTCCAATCCACCACTGCCTTGATCTTTTCAGGATCCATACTCACTCCTTCTGAAGAAACGATATATCCCAAGAACTGGATCTGGGCTCGTTCAAACTCACACTTCTCCAGTTTGATGTAGAGTCGGTTCATTCTTAACCTTTTGAATACAGTGCAGACATGCTTGCGATGCTCCACCAGGTTGTCCGAAAAGATGAGGATATCGTCCAGATAAGCAATAACAAACTGGTCCAACAAATCTCGAAACACATCATTTATGAAGTGCTGAAAAGTCGCGGGAGCATTACATAGGCCAAAAGGCATAACTAGGGACTCAAAGTGTCCATATCTGGTTCTAAAGGCAGTCTTCCATTCGTCGCCTTGACGCATGCGTACCAGGTTATATGCCCCCCCGTAAGTCAAGTTTTGTGAAGACTTTGGCAGAGCGGAATCTTTCCAACATCTCTGCGATTAAAGGGAGTGGGTAACGGTTTTTAACAGTGATTTTATTCAAGCCCCTAAAATCAATGCATGGACGCAAGGTGGAGTCCTTTTTCTCAACAAAGAACAGGAGATGTTGAGGGTCTGATAAAGCCCTTCTCCAAATTCTCATCAAGCCACTCCCTTAGCACCTTTAACTCAGGTTCTGATAAATTGAAAATGCGGCTGAATGGTATTTCTGCTCCTGGAAGCAGTTCAATGGGACAATCATATGGACGATGAGGAGGTAGTTGATCCGCATTTTTCTTATCACAGACGTCTCGAAACTCATGGTATTGTGGAGGCAGATTATCATATGACTGTGTAGTTACCATATCAGCCTGTGATTTCCTGATTGGTAGACAACTTGTAGCACATGGTTTCCTACAATGTTCCTCACAATGGGGGGATGTAAAATTTATGGTCCGTGCTCCCCAGTTGATGAAGGGATTATGGGTAGTAAACCAAGGGATGCCCAGGATGACAGGAAATTTAGGTGATGTAATCAGCTGAAAGCTGATGGTCTCAAAATGGTCAGCCTGAAATTGGAGTACTAGAGGAACTGTTTCATGAGTAACTGGTCCTGATGATAAAGGTGAACCATCAACTGTCTCCATATCAATAGGGGCAGATTTGTTTCTCCTGAGAATATTATTATTGTGGGCAAACTCTATGTCCATAAAGTTTCCCCCAGCCCCAGAGTCCAGCATAGCAGAACAAGGAATTTCATGGCCCTCAGTAAAAAGTTTGATAGGGACAACAAAATGAGACTGTTTAGGACCAACTTTATTTTCTTCATCAATCAATGGGGAGATAGACTGGGTAATTGAATTTATGCGTTCAGGCAGGATAACATCAGTCGCAGCAATTGTTCTTTTGGCTTTATTAGGACAATTGACTGCGTAATGCCCAGAGTCCCCACAGTATAAACATAAATTCTCCAAACGTCTTCTCTCCTTCTCTTGAGTAGAAATTGATCTTTTAACAGTATCTACTTGCATAGGTTCAGGTGTGTTATAATCTGAAGAAATGTTTAAATCCTTCTGACTGAACTGATTAGCAGAAAAACGCATGCCACCATTACTTCCCAATCTCTCCTTTCTTCTTTCTGTCAGTCTTTGGTCAATCCGAATGCATAATTGGATGAACTCCTCAAGATCGTTAGGAGTCTCTACTCTGGCGAGCTCATCCTTCACCTGTTCAGAGAGCCCCTGCCGGAACTGACTCTTTTGCGCTGCTGGGTTCCAGGTGGTATCTGAGATCCAGCGTCGAAATTCAGTTGTATACTCCGCAACAGGGCGTCTACCCTGCCTCAAACTATGCAGCTTTGCTTCAGCGGTAGCGCAGCGGTTGGGATCATCAAAGACCTGGTTCATTGCAGTCACAAAAGTCGCAAAACTGTTTAACATTGCATTGTTTTGCTCTATATAGGGAGAGGCCCAAGCTAGGGCTTCCTCAGTCAGGAGGCTTATAACAAACAATACCTTCTGCCTCTCAGTATTAAATGCAGCAGGTTGCATCTGGAAATAAATGCGGCATTGGTTAAGGAAACCCCTGTAGTGGCGGCGGTCTCCATTGAACTTGAGTGGCAGAGGCATGCGTGTATTAGCAACATCGCGGGAGCACATGTCCAGCAATCGTGTCTGCAGAGCATGGATCTCTTCCTGTTGCCCCTCTACTACACTTTGCAGTTCAGCAAATTTCTTTTGGTAGGTAACACCAAACTCTTGTAGCTCTGAAATTTGCTGCCTGACAGGAGCCATGGCATTTGCTATAGCGGCCTCCATGTGTGGGCCAGATTATTCTGTCACGGTGTAAGGTCAGGTTCAGAGACCAGTTGCTATAGCAGTAAAAGGCTTACCTGGAACCAGCAGGATAGGTACACCAGCGGATCCCCCTGGGAATGACGCAGGCTCACCTGAGGTGCGGGGTCTAAGTATTAACCGGTATTCACCAGAGCTCCTAATGGTGGAGATGGATTGGGCTGCGTGTTAATACCAGGTCGCAGATCTCAGGATCACCCCACCAGGGAATGAGCAGACTGGGAACCAATAGCGGATCAACAGGTTAGGGATCAGACGAAAGCAGAGTCGGTCACAAGCCAAGGGTCGGTCACAAATGGTAGCAGATCAATCGTGGTCAGGAAAAAGCCAAAGGTCAGTAGCGGAGGTGTAGACAGCAGCAGGAACAGTAGCAGGATATTGGCTGGAAAGGCACAATAATCTGGCAAGGAGGAAGTCCAAGGACATGGCTTATATAGGAAGTTCATGGGAGGAGCAAGGAGTTCAAGGTTCACGAGCAAACAAGGCACAAGACAGGATTATCCAATAGATGAGGCAAAGTGTTGTCCAGCATCCCAGGTAGCTCAGTGAGTAGAGTTACTGCCTGACACAGTAGAAGTCCCAGGTTCAAGTCCAGGCCCTGACACCCTCCCTCCCTTTTTTTCCTTCCTCCATCCCCTCCCTTCATTCTTTCCTTCATTCTTTCCTTCCTCCTTCCCACCCCTCCTTCATTCCTTCCTTCCGCCATCTATTCCTTTCCTCCCCTTCCTTCATTCCTTCCATTTCCTTCCTCCATCCATTCCCTCCCTCCCTTTTTTTCTTTCCTCCATCCCCTCCCTTCATTCTTTCCTTCCTTCCCTCCCTCTCTCCCTTCCTTCCTTTCACTCTCCCTCCCCTTCTTTCCTTCCTTCCTTCATTCATTTCATCCCTCCTTTTTCTTCCTTCATTCCTCCCTCCCTCCCTCCCCTCCTTCCTTCCCTCCCCTTCCTTCATTCCTTCCTTCCATCCATCCATCCATCCATCCATTTTCTTCTTTCCTTCCTTCCTCCATTCCCTCCCTCCCAGTTCTTCCTTACCTTCCTTCTTTCCTCTATCCCTTCCCTTCATTTCCTTTTCTCCCTCCTCATCCTTCAATCATTCCTTCTTTCTTCCTCCCTTCCCTTCAATTCCTTCCTTTCTCCCTTCGTTCATTCCTTACTTCCTCTATCCCCTCCCTTCCTTTATGCCTTCCTCCCTCCCCTCCTTTCATTTTCTTCCTTCCTGCCTCCCTCCCCTCCTTTCATTTCCTTCCTTCCTTACTCCCATCCTTCCTTCCCTCCCCTTCCTCCATCCATTCCTTCCTTCATCCATTCCTTCCCTCCCTTTTCTTCCTTCCTTCTTTCCCTCCCCTTCCTTCATTCCTTCCTCCATCCATTTCCTTCCTCCATTCCCTTCCTCCCTATTCTTCCTTCCTCCATCCCCTTCCTTCCTTCCTTCCTTCCTTCCTTCCTTCCTTCCTTCCCCTTCCTTCATTCCTTCCATCCATCCATTTTCTTCTTTCCCTCCTTCCTCCATTCCCTCCGTCCCATTTATTCCTTCCCTTCATTTCTTCCTTTATCCCTTCCCTTCATTTTTTCCTTCTCTCCCTCCTCATCCTTCAATCATTCCTTACTTCTTTCCCAATTTTTTTCCCCTTCCTTCCTTCCTTCCTCCCTCCCTTCCCTTCCTTTACTTCATTCCCTCCCTTTCCTTCATTCTTTCCTCAATTCCTTTCTCTATCCATTCCCTTTTCTTCCTTCCTTTTTCCCTCCTCTCCTTCCTTCCTTCATTCCTCCCCTTCCTTCATCCCTTCCTCCATTCATTCCTTCCTTCATCCATTCCCTCCCTCCCTTTTTTTCCATCCTTCCTCCATTCATTTCCTTCCTTCCTCCATCCATTTCCTCCCATTTCTTCCTTCCTCCATCCCCTCCCTTCATTCTTCTTTTCCCTTCCTTCATTTACTCCCTTCATTCATTCTTTCCTCCCTCCCATCCTTTCATTTCCTTCCTTCCTCCCCTCCTTTCATTTCCTTCCCTCCTCCCTCCCCTCTTTCCTTCCCTCCTCCCTTCCCTCCCTTTCCTTCCTTCCTTCCCTCCTTCCCTTCCCTCCTTTACCTTCATTACTTTGTCCATCAATTTTCTTTCCTTCCTTCCTTCCTTCCTTCCTTCCTTCCTTCCTTCCTTCTTCCATCCATTCCCTCCCTTTTCTTCCTTCCCTTCCTTCCTCCCTCCATCCCCTCCCTTCATTCTTTCCTCTCACCCCTCCTCTTCCTTCCTTCCTCCATCCATTCCCTCCCTCCTTTTTCCTTCCATCCTTTCTTTCTTACTTCCGCCCTGCCCTTTCTTTCCTTCCCTCCCCTTTCTTCCTCCCTCCATCTATTCCCTCCCTTTTCTTCCTTCCTTCCTGCCTCCCTCCCCTCCTTTCATTTCATTCCTTCATCCATCCATTTCCTCTTCTTCCTTCCATTCCCTTTTCTTCCTTCCTTCATCCCTTTCTCCATCCATTCCCTTTTCTTCCTTCCTCCATTTCCTCCCCTTCCTTCCTTCCATTCTGCATCCATTCCACTTCCTTCCTTCCCATTATCCATCCATTCCCCTTCCTTCCTTCCATTCTCCTTCCTTCCTTCCTTTCTCCATCAATTCCCCTTCCTTCCATTCTCCATCCATTCCCCTTCCTTCCATCCATTCCCCTTCCTTCCTTCCTTCCTTCCTTCCTTCCTTCCTTCCTCCATTCCTTCCTTCCTTCCTTCCTTCCTTCCTTCCTTCCTTCCTCCCTTCCTTCTTTTCTCCCTTCCTTCTTTTCTCCCTTCCTTCCTTCCCTCCCTTTCCTTCCTTTACCTTCATTACTTTGTCCATCCATTTTCTTTCCTTCCTTCAATTCTTCCTTCCTCCATCCATTCCCTCCCTCCCTTTTCTTCCTTCCCTTCCTTCCTCCACCCCCTCCCTTCATTCTTTCCTCCCCCCCCTCTCCTTCCGTCCTTCCTCCCTTCCCCTTCCTTCCTCCCTTTTGTTTCGTCCTTCCCCCCCTCCATCACTTCCTTCTTTCCTTCCTCACCTTCCCTTTCTTCCTTCCCTCCCCTTTCTTCCTGCATCCATTCCCTCCCTAACCTCCTCCCTTCCCTCCTTTTCCTTCATTCCTTCCTCCATCCATTTTCTTTTCTTCCTTCCTCTATCCATTCCTGCCCTCCCTCCATTTTCTTCTTTCCCTTCCTTCCTCCATCCCCTCCCTTCATTCTTTCCTCCCACCCCTCCTTCCTTCCCTCCTCTTCATCCATTCCCTCTCTCCCTTTTTATTCCTTCCTCTCTTCATCCCTCCCTTCCTTTCCTCCCTCCCCTTCCTTCCTTTTCCTTCATTCCTTTCTCCATCCATTTTATTTCTTTGCTTCATTCTTTCCTTCCTCCATCCATTCCCTCCCTCTCTTTTCTTCCTTCCCTTCCTTTCTCCATCCCCTCCCTTCATACTTTCCTCCAACCCATCCTTCCTTCCCTCTCCTTCCTTTCTCCATCCATTCCCTCCCTTTTCTTTCTACCTTCCTTCCCTCCATCCATTCCCTTCCTTCTGATATAAGGGGGTATAGGTTCTGTTTATTCATCCCAATATAATGACAGCCCAACATATACTAGTGCTCCCTGTTCACTCCCTACTGACACTGTCCATTGCCCCCACAAAATCATTGTGGAAAAAAGAATACAGAAATAAATTGTAAAAAATAATTAGAAATTTGTTAAAAAAAATTCTGACACCATACCATTGCTCTACTGACACCATCCACTGGCCACCCAAAAGCATTTTGAAAAAAGAAAATGATAAAAATAATAAAACATTAATTTGTAAAAAGAAAAATCATAAATTTGTAAAAAAATAAAATAAATAATACTAATAAAAATGAAGAACTACTGACACCACCTACTGACACCATCCTACACATACTACCCACAGCCAAACACTCCGCACTCCTGTTCCTGTACATACTACTCACTGTCATACACATCACACTGTACATTTCCTATTTAACATTACCTCATTCTGCACTATATAAGTCATCTCAGACACTATTTAACCACACCCCTTTTCAGCCATGCCCAATTTTTAGCGCAATTTAAAACACACCCCTCCTCTCTCTCTCACACCCTTCCTCTTTTTCACCCTCTCACTCCCCTCTCTCTTTCACTTCCCCCACATGGCTGCCATCTTAAAACCTGGAAGTGTCCAGTGGCTTCTACGGAAAGAAGCCGGGAACATTCATGCAGACTTTGCTGCAGTAAATATTTAAATGCCCCTTCTATGCAGCTGAGCTGCAATATGTAGGTAGGGTGTTGTGTGGGTGTGGCTTGAGTGTAGGCAGGGGAACAGGGGGCCCCATTATCTCTTACTGCCCGGGGGCCCCATGAGTTGTCAGTCCACCCCTGGGCAGAGGTAATTCTCTGAGCCACCATCCATTGACATGTCTGAAGACAAAGATGTCTCACCTCTTGTCTCTGAAGATAGAACCAAGTCTCAACCCCTGAGCCAATCCAAGAGACATAACTTTGGAAGATTCCCTGTCAACGTTTGTGCAGGATGAATTAGAATGGTCTGCAACTTGCCAGGGACAGCAAGTGAGGGTAAGCTTTTTACTTTGAAACACAGGGCCTTTATTGGAGCCCATAAAATTATATGAGGCCTCCTTGGTCTTGCACTCTCAGTTTGAGCCTCACCATAGCTCAAGGTGCTGGGGATTCCCCTATGTGACTGGCATACATGCATTCTCTGTAGTAACACATTGCTGCACAATGTCACCAGGAGGTAATCTATCATAAAATGCCATTTCTGCCTGTAAGAATCCCTGTGGATGAGCCACAAGTTCTCTGGCATAAGGAAGACTGCATACCTCTGTGCACTGTATGAAAGTAGGAGGTCACTACAGAGAGAGGGTAAAAATGCAGCTGGGGGTAAATTTTGTCTGCAAGGGTAATATAATTCGGGGAAGGTAAATTGAAAAAGAGGGAAGATAAAACACTTTTATGGGGTTAAAGTCATAATGTATAATATAGAATTAAATACCGTTATAATATTACACTAACTATAATATGATACTGAATTATATTACTCCTAGGGGTGATTCAAGATGCTTGTAAAGGTTTTAGGAGACTTTGTTTCCATCATTGTAGTAGCAGCAGAGGTTCAGGTCTCCAATTGGATGGAGTTGTCTCCCAGTCAGGTAGAAGGTCAGTTGTCAGTGAAGAAACATCTTCCACTAGAAAAGAAAGCAACCCAGACCCAGCATGTTATCATGTACATGTTCCCCATTTGGGGAAACATGGGGTGTTTCCCTAATAACATGATAAAGACCTCTAAAGCAAGAAGAAATTAGGGTAACATACCAATCCAGGAAGTGATGACTGCTAAAAAATTGAGTTCCCCTGTTAGAGTAACTGTCTAACAAAGATTTTTTCATTGTAAATGGCACATCTGTAAGCCTTATCTGTGGGTCATGAGAAATGCCTTGTCATTACTTTACAAGAGTTCCAGTAAAGAGTTCTGTTACATCCAGACAAATTGTCTAGTTAACTCAGTTGCATAAAAGAAGTGAGACCTTGAGTGTGAAAAGAGTATGGGGTCTGTGTGTTGTCAGAAAAGGTTGAAGTGTGGAGCAATCATTTAACTGTCACACAAAGAATAGAAAAGAAAACTTCCATGCCTGAAATGAGGTTTGTGGAATCAATGTGGATAGTTTACTAGAGGATGATAGTTACCCTTAGTGAACTCTGAGACAGTTGGATGCACGCTGGATTATTTATTCTTGAGGCGCTCCACTTCTATGTCCCTACCTAGAGAGCTCCTGGATGTTGCATGCAAGATTGGCTTTATTGAGGGTGTGAGGCCATGAAAAGCTCCCTAGTAGTAATAAGTAGTAATAAATGTGTAGGCAGGTGCAATCTGCTTTCTCCCGTGTAGGTGGCACTCAGTCTGAGTGGTGCCATAGCCTGGAGAGGAAGTCCAAGGAAACAACATTTCTGTTTGGTTTCCTGGGTCAATGAAGCAGCATTCCAGTTGGCTATGCTGTGGCTATGTGACCCTAGTGGCCATCTTGGGTTAGCAGGGTCTATTTAAGTCCTTCCCCCCCAGGTTTTGGCTCGCTTCATGCATGTGGCTAGTGTAGGGAGAGAGACTCCGCTTGTTAGGGAAAATAACTAGCAGTAGGAAAAGGTTCCTGATGAGGAGGGAAAGATTAGGGACTCTCTATCCTGGGGGCCTCACCGGCCAGGGCGCACTTCACCTTCTGAAACAGACGCTGTCGGCACCTCTCCCCTACCAAATCTGACTACATTGCATTGTGAGTTATTTCCCTAGCTGTGCTCTCCTTCCTTGGTGTTTGTAACATTTGAATTCTGTTTAATACAAGTTCCAAGTTTTACTGCAACTGGACTGTATTTACTGCCCACACCTTGCTGCATTTTCCCACAAGTGTTATAGCTAAAGTAAAGTTTATGACCCCTAAGGTGCTCTGTGTGAAGAAACCACTGACATGCTATTGCTGTGTAATATTAGGAACAATTGTAGTATTAGTAGTTGTTCTGACGTGCTATTCTCTTTCTATGTCATAGAATTTAGTTTTGGTAGTTGATCTAATTTGACATTGCTAGGTGATATAATTCACTGTTGCTGGGTGACATAATTTACTGTTGTACTATGGCATGATGTGCTATTTTCTCTTTCATTCCTTGAGAAACACAGTTGTTAATTGAAGATCAACCATATATAAGTGGGTTATAGTGCCATCTACAAGAGTAGGAATCTAGATGCACAAAAAACTTAAACAGGCAGCTAAGAGGACAGCTCTCTTATGCAGCTTAACCACACAACTGTTAATGCCAGTTTTTCACCTAGCTTTGAGGATAAGGACCTGTTTTCTGCTGTGATTTCTCTACTATAAAGCAACTGACTGACTATCAGGCAGGATAGATTTTGATCCCTGTAGTACCTGCAGTATTTTCATCCTCGTCTCCAACAAAATGTGAATGTTTTTTAGATTCTGAATCAAGACTCATCACGATGGCCCTGTTCTTAGGAGAGTGGCAGGCTGTCAGGAAACCAAGTACATGTTCATGCCCAAAGATATGCACATGCACACAGAATGATCCACAGACCTGTGCAATGGATCATGGCCATACTCACATCTGCATTTGCGTTAGTGTGCACCTTTGAATTGACATTGGCACCCAGTGGTCTATTAAAGCACTGCAAAGCTCAATTTCAGTGCTGAGTGGTCGTCAGCCCCTGTGACCTGTGACCAGACCCTGATTGCCTCTATATTCTACCTGGTTTGCTTTCTGACTTTGCTTGATCTTGATCCAACCTATACCTGATCTCTGGCTTGTTACCTAACTCTGTATCCTGCTTATTGATTTGGCACTTTTTCCTGTTTGTGTTATACTGACCCCGACTTAGCTTCCGTTTGCACTACGTATTTGTCTCCTGAATCTGCATCTCTGCTGCCCCATCATTGTAGACTCCTGACCACTGTTCTGTCTTATGTACCCACGAGTCCTATTGACAACATCTGGCACAAGTTTCTGTTCTCCAGCTCCTGCCTCGCTGCATGATCCACTTCCTTTCTTGTCCTGTCATACCCTGTCATTAACCTTGGGGAGAAAACAGGACAGGCGCTGTAAGGGGGAGCCCCCTCATCAGTCGACATCTGCCTTTATTGCTTTCTGAATTGGTAGCACATATGAAGGGGCTTTTTTAGAACTCTTGTCACAGTGTTACTCTATTGGCTGCAAAGCCCAGATTTTTAGGGTCCTTGAGGCTTTTAAATCCCTGTGGTCTGACTTTTCTACTCCCTCTCCCTCTTTTTGCACTGCGGGGTCAGCTGTTTACAATTGTTACACCATTCACAGCCCTCTTGTTTTATTTTATTTCTGGGGACAGTTATATGCGTATTTTTTTTATCCCGTTTCAGCCTGTCTCTGGAGCAGCTCTTGAAAGACTTGGGGATTCACAGTATCTAGCTGCTCACATTGCCTAGCAACATTGCTGCCTATTTACCTCAGGGCAAGAAGCAGTGAGACTGTGCGCTTGCATTGTGCAGCCCATTTGTTGCTGCTGATGTAGTAATATTTTGTCTCACAGGCTGTCAAGACAAACTCACAGAAGTGTGTCCTTCAAAGTCCAGCAGATAATACTGCTATAGCAGCAATTGTCTGGACAGCAGCCTCTTTACACCAGTATTGCCGTTTCTCCTAAAAAGGCTACCTAGTGAGCCCCCACTGTTAGGTGGACTAGTGTTTTGCAAACAGGAGGCTAATATTTTACTCTGTATATAAATAAATAATATCTCTGCTAGGTCAAAGGACATTTTTACAGTAATCAATCAGCAACTGTGATACACGCTGAAACTCCAATAAACAAAAAAACAGCAATGCTACAGTGGCCTTATAAAAAGTTGTGCAAAGCATATAAAATAATATATATATATATATATATATATATATATATATATATATGGTCTTGCATATGGATGCTGATACAAGTGCCTCCTATCTTTGGTGGAATCGCTATTGGAGACAAACCATTAACGCACCTTGACCATTTATAATTTAATGGTCCATCAAATTTGGGAAGAGGTGTTTGTGTATCTGAGCACTTGGTGGTGGACATCCTGTGGTGGAAGTCATCGCATCATATGTGGCTGGCCATTTTCATTGAAGGACTGATCACTCCGTTTTACTTGAATTCTTAAATACTATTTATTTTCTGGTATCACAAAAAAATGCATGTGGCATAATACATTTAAATGTGCACAAGGACACTTTTTAGTTGAAATTCTATTCAGTATTTTGGTTTGTAATTGTTTATTGCGCAGTCTCTTATATATCTGTGTAGATTGGATGTATACACTGCTCAAAAAAATAAAAGAACACTTTGAAAACACATCAGATCTCAATGGGGAAAAAAATCATGGAACTGCTTGCATACTCTCGATACATGAGGCTGGGCATTGTCTTGCACCAAGAGGAACCCAGGACCCATTGCACTAGGGTCTGACAATGGGTACAATGTTTCATCCCGATAACTAATAGCAGTCAGGGTGCTATTGCCTAGCCTGTAGAGGTCTGTGTGCCCCTTCATGGATTAGCCTCCCCAGGCCATTACTGACCCACCACCAAGACAGTCATGCTGAATGATGTTAGAGGCAGCATAACATTCTCCACAGCTCCTCCAGACCCTTTCACATCTGTCACGTGCTCAGGGTGAACCTGCTCTCATCTGTGAAAAGCACAGGGTGCCAGTGGCGGACCTGCCAATTCTTTTGTTCAATGCCAAATGCCAATCGAGGTCTATGGTGCCGGGCAGTGAGTACAAGGCCCACTAGAGGACTTCGGGCCCTCAGGTCACCTTCATGAAGTCTGTTGCTGATTGTTTGGTCAGAGACATTCACACCAGTGGCCTGATGGAGGTCATTTTGTAGAGCTCTGGCAGTGCTCATCCTGTTCCCCCTTGCACAAGAAGCAGATACTGGTCCTGCTGATGGATTAAGTCTCCTGGAATCTCCTTTATGCTCTTGAGACTGTCCTGGGAGACACAGCAAACCTTCTGGCAATGGCATATATTGATGTAGCATCCTTGAGGAGTTGGACTGCCTGTGCAACCTCTGTAGGGTCCAGGTATTGCCTCCTGCTATCAGTAGTGACACTGACTCTAGCCCAAGGCAAAACTAGTGAAAAACAGTCAGAAAAGATGAGTAGGGAAAAATAATGTCCTCCACCTTTAAAACCATTTCTGTTTTGGGGGTTGTCTCATTGTTGCCCATCTAGTGCACATGTTGTTAATTTAATTAACACCAAAGCAGCTGAAACTGATTAACAACCCCCTCTGCTACTTAACTGACCAAATAAATATCCCAGGAGTTTAAATGACTTGATGCTATACTCTGATTAAAAAGTGTTCCTTTTTTTTTTTTAGCAGTGTATATTAATTTTTACATGCTTATGAGATACTTGCACAGTCTGCTCTCCTTACAGACACCAAGAAGAAGTCACATTGCCCATTTTCTCTGTACAGAGGTTGTTAAGCACAAATGTATGCCAACCAGGGAAATTCACTTTGTGATACCTGTTTGGTGGCTTCGGGTGTATCTCCTCCTTCATCTGATACCCTACCTGGCAGTGGTTGACCTTCATTTGCAGAATTCCTTCTGCATGTACTAATTGCTATACAAGTTAGACAGTAACTAGGGTGATTTGCTCATATAAATATGATCTGCATGTAATTTGCATATATACAAATTGATGGGATTTGCATATGAAGGAACTATAGTGGCTCTTCATATGCAAATCTGGTCTCTGGTTCATTCATGTGCAAAGAGTAGGGAGACTACTCCACCACTCCTGGTCCCCAGGAGTGCTGATGGCTGAGGTTCTGATCTCTGCCGTGGAGCCAGGGTTGAAGAGAGAGAGAGCGGAAAGAGCCTACTGACCACCTAGTCTGCCACGCTGCCCAGCAGGCCAATCTAACAGCAAGAGACCAGACGGGATGCTGAATCTGAACCGGAGAGTCCGTGGACTGACCCCATCTACAGGGAAAGACAGACTGCTACGATCTGCTGGACTACTTGATCGGGTGAGAGAGACCCATGCACCCACTAAGTGAATACTGACAGTTGCCACCTCAGCTACTTACCTGCACATAGTTGTGAACACTACATATAGTTGCCCAGTTTGCGGCCTAATTCCCCCAGCCACGATAGTTGGGATGCATCTGCATTACTTTTTATCGTACAAGCTGACCGCAGGACAGGCTAGGATACAGCCAGGATACAGCAGTGCCAAATGAAACAACTTTCCCTTCTTCAACAAAGCAGGATTCCTACTACTATTCATTTTGGCTTTGATATTCAAAGGTAGTGGTCTTTATCCATAGACACTTAAGCCAATTGATGAAGCCTGCCCTATGTTAGGTCTTTAAAGGGGACCCCACCCTAATTCACTACCACCAAGAGAAAAAGTGTTCAATCTTCCTTTTTTTTCCACCCTATCTTTGGGTTACCATCCTAAGGAACTATATTCCACACCTCAACTCAACTTTATACCAACTGGGCCCCAACAAGTGCACAGAAGACACTATAGTGCTCTTAAAGGGACATTGCTCAACTTTAAATGAGAATACTCTTTACTTCTCATCTAATCCTTGTCATCTAGTTCTGAGGACCCACAGTGAGCTTACCTGTTTCTTGATAGTTGTTCCTGCTCACTCGGGACTCAACAGTCCCCTCAGATTGGAGGCACTGGATTATCTCTGAAAGCAGGCCTGCTAACAATTATTGTTGCTTTACTGTGAATGTTGTTACTTTTGCTCACAACTGCTAAGAGTGATTATATTTGCTGCATATATTAGTGTTATTTTGTTCTTTTTGACCAAGTTACCTTTAATTGCAATATAAACTTTGTATTGGTTTATACTAACCTGTATGTGAGTCCATTTTACAGTTGTGATTTATCTTGGTCACAAGAGCACGGTAGTGTCAGCAGAGGTTGGGTTTTCACCAAGAGGTCCATGTAGCAATTGTAAGTACAAATATGGACGCGAACATCCATTTTGCTAAAGATCCTCCATCTTGTGTCACTCTCACTCCAAAATCAGCCCCCCTCCCTTTCTGTTGAGTGTCTGGTGGTCTGTGTGTGTGCTGAGTTCAGGAGTGCACAGGGCACAGCTGGATACGCTTCATGGTTATAAACCCAATTAGCTGGTTCCATGAAGTCTGCCAGACTCTTGCATTGAGCTGACCGTAAAGCTATAAACCCGTCAGTCACTGGACTTGAAAAGCATTCCGAAATAGCAGTAAAACATATATCTCATTTGGGAAACCACTTTTTCATACACTTTCATAACTTCTCGTAGGAAATATATACAATAACACAAAACATATTCAGATTGGTCAGTTTACTGCAAGTCACCTGATAACTTACACCCCTAGATTACGTCTACCCGAGAGCAGAAAGCGATATCTCCTTAACCGTCCCAAGCAGATATGTCATATCTGGTATCTGGATATTCAGAATATCATTCTGCATATTATCCTACCAGTGGATAGGATGCTACATGTACCTATGGAAGGTTATTGACCATGATATAAACTGTGAGGGATTTGGTCATAGCCTGAGTTCCCCACCTAAATACCCCTCCCCAAATGAGGCGATTGGTTCTCTGCTTTAAGGGGATACCCTGCTGGGTTCCTAGAAAAAGGCTGTTATGCCTGGGGAAAGAAGATGAAGAGATTTCTCCCATTTAACATCAGGAACCAACTTTGGGAGAAACGGTACCCCTTTGCTCAGGACCCTTGAATCTGCATAAACCCAGTACTCTGGCAAGTATTCTACCGCTCTAAACTTCTTTCTGTTATCCCTCTGCTGTGTTATTGCTCTCTGTATTTATATATATATATATATATATATATTGGCTACATCTTTTTCTGTAAATATTTTTATTGCACCATTTTGACCTTTTTAGTAATAAATCCTATTTTCTGAAAAGTGTTGAACTGTTTCTAAAGCTCTTTACTGCAAACTAAGAATCCCTGTCTCTGAAGAGCGCTACTGTGTATTTTAAACTTCTGCATATATCTGCCTGTGGTGACAGTGTGTATACAGATGCTTATTCAAACATCATAGTGTTACTGCTAAGATTGGCGAGTTTCCTCCTTCTCTGTACAAAAAGGCGGTGGTGGCAGTGTGAAGGGTTAATTGAGTAATTAACCTGACCCAGTAACAATCGCTCTCAGGCTGCAGCACATAGATTGTGGTCCAGTGAGCTGGAAAATCTTTGTGCAGGTTGCAGCTGAGTGTGGCATTGTTAGGCATGTGACAGCGTGGTTTTAGATTGGCTAGTCCTTCGGTCACAAGTTGGTGAGAAGGGCTATGGGTCTGACGCCGTGCCCGTCACAGTCCAGATTGACAGGGAACCCAAAAATTACTAAGCAACTCTTAAGGGGGTAGTGCTACATTCTATAGCTGCTTTATAAGGAATATATTTAAAATAAAGTTAAATTGCATCAAGCAATGGGTCACTCTGACAATACAATTCCTCCATTGCATCATTTTGAAAGCTAAGTATACCTTCATACCTGCATGTTTTGTACCATGTTAATCACTTATTCGGTTTGCACTTTCACATTTGCAAGGAGGCCACTCCAAGAGTGATCCACAGACAAACTAAGTAAAGTTAAAGTTGAATTACAGGTATGGATTTTTTGCACAGTTGCACAGTTACATTGGACAAGCTTGGACCATTGTGGGTATGCATACCTATGGGTCGACTGCAGAATGTAGGAAGTTCTCTCATTATGTGAGGTGGACAGTGACATCAGGATCTCTATCTTGTCCAATCAGAGTATGCCTTGCATTCATTAAGAAAAATACAAGACGTTTTATAGATGGCATAGCCACTTAACACAGGACGTGGAAAACAGTGGCAGTCACTGTAGTAGCAGCAACTACTACAGTGATTTCCAGCTTCCACAGTGGTCCCACAGGTATGGCTTTTGCATAGTTATATCAGTCCAAACTGAAACTATGCAAAAAAAAAAAGAAGCAATCACTAGAATTTAGCGTTAAAGCTGAAGTTTAATTTGCTTATACGTTACCTTCCCTGGTTCCTCTTTTTACTCCACAACAGCAACAACAGACACATATATCCTAGCATCAAACTGCCAAAACCATGAGTATTAAATGCACAAATAGCAACTGACACACCATTTCATATAATGTAGTATACTGATATATGAATTTAGGCTGATGTGTAATCTGCTTATATTTTGCTTTCCCTAATTCATCTTAAACCCCTCTCCAATATGCTAATTAGATTTTTAAATAAAATGTTTCTGTTTTCATTATATATTTTACTTGTTTTGGTCTCTCTGCTTCTCCCTGCAATGCAGGCAGCCATGGCAGGATGGCAGGGTACTGTACATAACCTCCCCTGCCTCGATACTTCTGTCAGGAGTCCTTTTCCCTGATGCAAGTACTGGTGTGGATCTTGCATACTGTATATCAAAATGTGTTCCTAGGCAGGCTGCATTTTCATGCAGACTCTTCAGGTGAGCTGTGCACAATAATGAAAGGGGGTGCAATGGTGGAAGGATGTGTGGAGGTAAAAGGGGGTCCATAGGTGTAATGGGGTGCAGAGGTGGATTGTGGTGCAGAGTTGCAATGGTGGAATAGGGTAGCAGGGCTGGAAGGGGGCACAGTGGTGGAGGGAGGTAGAGAGTGGAACATTGTGAAGAGGTGGAAAGTGGTTGCAGTGGTGGAAGGGGGTGCAGAGGTCAGACATGTTGCAGAGGTTGAAGTGATTGCAATGGTGGAAGGAGGTGCAGAAGTGGAATATGGTTCAGTTGTGGTAGTGGTTGCAATAGTGGAAGGCAGTACAAAGGGAGTACAATGTACACTGACTTGCATTGGTGAAAGGGGATGCTGGAGTGGAGGAAGTTGCAATGGTGGAAGTGATTGCAACAGTATTAGGGGGTGCAGTGGTGAAAGGGGTCGCAGTGGTTAAACCACCTCTTTCACGGTGTTCTGACCCATCCAGGGGGTCAAGCACAACCCGCTACTGAGCTAATCCCTCACAATATATATATATATACACACACATACAGTTATATCCATATATATTTCAACAGAGGCACAATTTTAGTTTTTTTCAGCTACTGACCAAAATATATCCAAGCTATATAGTAGTTATATAATGGATATGGGCTGAAAGTGCACACTCTCAGGTTTAATTTGAGGATATGCACATCCAAATTGGAGTAAGGGTTTAGGAATTACAGCAGTCTGGTACATTCTGAGGAAATAAGAACACACTGGTGAGCTCAGCAACATAAAAAGGCATGGAGGTCCACGGAAGACAACAGTGATTGATGATCTCTGGATCCTCTCTATGGTAAAGAAAAATTCATTCACAACATCCAGACAAGTGAAGGGAACTCTCCAGGAGGTGGGCACATCATTGTCAAAGTCTACAATCAAGAGAAGACTTCAGGAGAGTAAATACACAGGGTTCACCACAACGTGCAAACCATTCATAAGCCTGAAGAATAGAAAATCCAGATTAGACTTTGCCAAAAAACATCTAAAAAAGCCAGACCAGTTCTGGAAAAGCATTCTTTGGACGGATGAAACTAAGATTAATCTGTACCAGAATGATGGGAAGAAAAGAGTGTGGAGAAGGCTTGGAACAGCGTATGATCCAAAGCACACAAAGTCATCTGTAAAACATGGTGGAGGCAGTGTGATGGCTTGGGCAGGCATGGTTTCCAGTGGCATTGGTCATTGGTGTTTATTGATGATATGCCAGAAGACAGAAGCAGCTGGATGAATTCTGCAGTGTTTGGAGATATACTGTCAGCCCAGATTCAGCCAAATGAAGCAAAGTTGATTGGACGGCGCTTCACAGTACAGATAGTCAATGATCCAAAGTGCACTGCAAAAGCAACACAGGAGCTTTTGAAGGAAAATAAGTGGAATATTATGCAATGGTCAAGTCATTCATCTGATCTCAACCCAATTGAGCATGCATTTCATTTGCTGAAGGCAAAACTAAAGGCTGAAAGACCCACAAACAAAGAACAACTGAAGACAGCTGCAGTTAGAGCCTGGCAAAGCATCAGAAAGGAGGAAACTCAGTCTTTGGTAGTGTCCATGGGTTCTAGACTTCAGGCAGTCATTGCCAGTAAATGATTCTCAACAAAATATTAAAAATTAATATTTTATTTATAATTATATTAATTTGTCCAATTACATTTGAGCCCCTGAAAATGGAGGGACTGTATATAAAATGGTACATGTGTCCATTTACACCTGCCGACATCCGATCCAATCCGCCAAAAAGGGACAGATGGGGATCCAATTCCCCTTCCATCTGTCAGATTGGGTCGGCTGAAAATGGACAGGTAGTCTGTTTTCATCTGACCGCCCATTGAGGAGAGCAGGCAGCTCTGTGTCTGCTCTGCAGCAGCGGAGCAGGCACAGAGCTGTCATCTGCTTGCTCAGCGGGGATCAGCAGAGAGATCCCCCACTGAGCAAGCAAATCCGCTAAAGGGGTCCATCCTGTGTTATATACACAGAGGCTACTACTGCTGTTGTATTTTCTCCTGATCCAGAAGCAGAGACTATTATGCTAGTATTCTGATGTTCCAATAGTTTAACTGCAGTTGCCTACAGATTTTGAGTGTATTCATGAATTCTAATGACAGATGTATCTTTGTCCTATTGTTCTTATCTAAAATGCACAGTGCCAGTTAGCAAAATCTGTGCTGATGCATGTGTATAGTGGTCACTTTCCAGAGTATTAGTAGTGAGCCTGTTTATTGCAATTTAATTTATATACAGCTCCTGTTATTCTAGTTAACCCTGTGCCTTCTGGTTTGGGATTCTATAGCTAGTTTTAGCTTAGGGATCAATGACCAGCATAGGTTAGAGCCAGGTTAGGCATCAGATGGCCAATTCTGGTAGTCAGAGGTCCGGTTTCATGTCAGATTAGAAACTACTAGGGAGAGACTGAAGCGCAGAGTAGAGAGGCTTGACTCTGAGTTCCAGTGCCACACCACAGTTTTACTTGGTTGGACAACAGCTGGAGGGTCTCCTTATCACCGGCGATCTTTTCTTCAATGCCCTGCAACTGGACTTTGCTGCAACATTCATCTGAAGGGATCTCTATTAATAACTATACACACGGGCATACAGTATGTGCACAAATCCACCAGGATTTCTATTCAGGGCCAGCACCAGCATAAGACAGCATTAGTGTGCTGAAATGGGGGGGGGGTGTTTGTGGCAGTAAAATCCTTATTCCAAGCCACTTGCTGGGGATTCAGATTTATTTGTCTTCTGTGCCCCCAGCAGGCACAGAGAGAGGGCGCAGAATGGGAATTTATTTGCCTACTGTTTACTAGGCTACTGACCCTGCTCCTGTTGGACCCTTTGCTGATAGTACCTCTTACATTGGACGTATGCACTATTATTAATCTTTTCTTGTATAAAGCTTGCATTATTTCTATACTGATGTACATCTACAGTTGTGTTCAAAATAATAGCAGTCAGACATCACTAACCTGATCAATCACTGTTTTTGGTAGAAATGATATTTCTACATGGCAAATAATTTACTATCAGGTGTAGTAGAATAATAGAAATCCAACAGACCCAACAGTCATGACATGCATGCTGCTGATTCTGTGTAATTGAATCACTAATTGAAAGGGGCATGTTCAAAATAATAGCAGTGTGGAGTTCTATTAGTGAGGTCATTCATTCTTTGAAAAACAGGTGGCAATTATTGCCCTTATTTAAAGAAGGAAGGCAGCAAATGCTGTACATGCTGGTTACAGTGCATTTCTCTCTGAAATTCTGAGGAAAATGGGTTGTTCCAGACATTGTTCAGAAGAACAGCGTACCTTGATTAAAAAGTTGATTGGAGAGGGGAAAACATATAAAGAAGTGCAGAAAATGATAGGCTGCTCAGCTAAAATGATTGCAAATGCTTTAAAATGGCAACCAAAATCTGAAAGATGTGGAAAAAAGTGAAAAACTACCATTCGAATGGATAGAGGAATAGCCAAAATGGCAAGGACTCAGCCAACAATCAGCTCCAGGAAGATCAAAGAAGGTCTAAAGTTACCTGTGAGTACTGTTACAATTAGAAGACGCCTATGTGAAGCCAAGCAATCTGCAAGAAGCCCCCGCAAAGTCCCACTGTTGAAAAAAAGACATGTGCTGAAAAGGTTACAATTTGCCAAAGAGCACATTGACTGGCCTAAAGAGAAATGGCGCAACATTTTGTGGACTGATGAAAGTAAGATTGTTCTTTTTGGGTCTAGTGACCGGAGACAGTTTGTCAGACGACCCCCAAACACTGAATTCAAGCCACTGTACACTGTGAAGACAGTGAAGCATGGTTGCGCAAGCATCATGATATGGGGATGTTTCTCATACTACGGTGTTGGGTCTATTTATCGCATACCAGGGATCATGGATCAGTTCGAATACATCAGAATACTTGAAGAGGTCATGCTGCCTTATGCTGAAGAGGAAATGCCCTTGAAATGGGTGTTACAACAAGACAACGACCCCAAACACACCAGTTAATGTGCAACATCTTGGTTCCAGACCAACAAGATTGACGTAATGGAGTGGCCAGCCCAATCCCCGGATCTTAATCCAATAGAAAACTTGTGGGGTGACATCAAAAATGCAGTTTCTGAGGCAAAACCAAGAAATAGAGAAGAACTGTGGAATGTAGTCCAATCATCCTGGGCTAGAATACCTGTTCACAGGTGCCAGAAGTTGGTTGACTCCATGCAACACAGATGTACAGCAGTTCTCAGAAACAGTGCTTATACAACGAAAAATATTCATTAAGTGATTCAAAGGAAAGCAAAATCTTCAAACATTTTTCAGTTTATATAGTGAATGTTTGAGTTAGTAAAGAAGAATACAAACACTGCTATTTTTTTGAACAGTCTAATATTCACTTTTCTTTAATTTTTTTAGAGGAACAACACAAATTTGATATATTTTTCTTCATGTTTTGATTTGGAATAGAATGTGTAGTGTTCCCAATGCATTTGTGTGTATGGAAATAAAAGCTATTAGAAGGATTTTGAGCTTTATTCAGTTTTTTCAACACACTGCTATTATTTTGAACACAACTGTATATGCTCAGCGATCTATTATAATGCAGCAGTACCATCATTGGACATGTGGTTTTGAAGAAAGCTGGATACCTTGGATTGATACACACTCTTAATTGGGGGTCATATGATTCTGGTAAGCCTCCCTCTGCTGTACATCGAGGTGCCATGTGGTTTATCATAAAGAAGTTTGGTTGCATTTGGTATCCACATCTGCCATTTCCCTCATAAACGAAGAACACCTGAATTCACACTTTTTGGCTTCAAATTTGGATTTCTTTGTTTTTGTGGTGATACATATGGTGATTAGATATATTTGCATTGCACTATTGTATTGCACATACAATTTAATTGATCTTAGCACTGCACCATTGTTTTGTGATGTTTATTTTGCTATGTACAGTCAGGTCCATAAATATTGGGACATCGACACAATTCTAACATTTTTGGCTCTATACACCACCACAATGGATTTGAAATGAACCGAACAAGATGTGCTTTAACTGCAGACTGTCAGCTTTAATTTGAGGGTATTTACATCCAAATACCCAGTGCAGATGGACAATGACCCAAGGCATACTGCAAAAGCAACCAAAGAGTTTTTTAAGGGAAAGAAGTGGAATGTTATGCAATGGCCAATTCAATCACCTGACCTGAATCCGATTGAGCATGCATTTCACTTGCTGAAGACCAAACTGAAGGGAAAATGCCCCAAGAACAAGCAGGAACTGAAGACCGTTGCAGTAGAGGCCTGGCAGAGCATCACCAGGGATGAAATCCAGTGTCTGGTGATGTCTATGTGTTCCAGATTTCAGGCTGTAATTGACTGCAAAGCATTTGCAACCAAGTATTAAAAAGTGAAAGTTTGATTTATGATTATTATTCTGTCCCATTACTTTTGGTCCCTTAACAAATGGGAGGCACATATGCAAACTGTTGTAATTCCTACACCATTCACCTGATTTGGATGTAAATACCCTCAAATAAAGCTGATAGTCTGCAGTTAAAGCACATCATGTTCGTTTCATTTCAAATCCATTGTGGTGGTGTATAGAGCCAAAAATGTTAGAATTGTGTCCATGTCCCAATATTTATGTACCTGACTGTATGTACCTTAGTGTGGGTTATTTTTTTTAGTTCTTATAATAAATTTTTACTTTTGAGTTTAATACTGCTTTACACCACACCTGTTTAGCCACACCTACTTATTGACAAGGTACTTCACTCCCATATAAATTGCTTTCCCAGATTAATATCTCTGCTAATGCAGATATTCCTAAAATAGATTACAGCATTTATTACTGCATGCTTTGAATTGCACCCTAAGGTCAATGACATAAAAATATTACTTATCCTGAATTGAAATCATAAGGTATTTTAATTAATGTGATACTAAAAAGTCAGACAAGGTGAAATACATCAAAATCTTGGCAAAATATATATTGCACTTTTGCTGCAAAAACAAGACTGAACGATTTTAACAGTGGGTTTATACCGCCATCTGCTGGCAAAAAGTAGTAATGCAAAAGCCGAGCTTTTGAACTATGCAGGAAAGTGCTGTGACTTTGATTGGTATTTGGGTCTCATTTCCTAAGAAGTACATTTTACACTGTGTGTTCACTTCAAATAACCAATCAGATTCAAGGGCAAAGGACTACTAGGTATTGCATTGCTTTTTATATTTACTATTTCATTCAAATGTAGATCACTTATAATGCAGATCATGTGTAGGTGTGTTGTTTGGTCTGTATATGACATCAGGAAAAGGAGCTTTACAAGTAATTTTTTTTTTAAATAAAATGCAGTCCTGTTTAATGCATATTTCCTTAAACTGACCACACTAAGCAGGAGAGCAATGTTGTCCGTTTTCTATGCTGGGAACTCAGCAAGGGAGCACTCCAGCAAAGATCAGAGGGAATGTGATAACTTATAAAAAAAAAAGTAGAAACACTTTTTTTCCCCCTTTTTTTTATATCGATACAAAAATGTTTTGCCTTTCATTTCTATTTTAAACTGAATGACCTGTTTTACAAGGTGAGGGTTTACATACACTTTAATATTTATTTTTTTTATTCATGCATTTTGTTTGTTACTTTTTCAGTGTCGCATAAAAAGAAAATGTGCAAAATTAAAAAAAAAAATCTTTATTTGCAAATAGATTTTCTAATGGTTTGTACCAGAAATACTTTTTATGTATTTTTGTTTAGAGATGACATAGAAAGTCAAATAATGCATGTATTAATTTATTATCTTACGTAATGGCAAATTCTTTAGCAAATAAACAGGCTGATTGCTCTAGTCCATAAGGTGGGGTATACAGGTACAAAAGCTGAAGTGATTAAAAAATAAGACCTCTGTGTTTGCTACTTATTTTATAAAAATGTTTAAAAGGCAATACAAGGTTTTTCTATTTTGCACTGGGTCTAATCCAAATCAGTTATAACTTCTAGGGTTAACTATATTAAATATAAAGTGGAAAAATATTTGACCTATTTTTAAGAAAGATATTCCAGGATGTGACCATAAAGAGTTAAAGGTTAGCATTCCAATAGTTGTACATGTGACAGCTATCATACCCACAAGGAACACATGATGTGGAGATAAATATGTCTTATAAAAAAAAAAACAAATGAAAAAAAAAAGCATTGTGAGAATTTTCTGTATTTATTGGCGGTTCCATTCTCCTCAAACCTTTTTCCTTCAGTATTTAGAGTGCATTTAACATAGGGTAAACAAGGGGGTCAAAA
>NW_028317946.1:0-109049 GCF_062004578.1 Staurois parvus
TATTTCTTAGCGGAGCTCTGCAGATACACTTTTTGCCGGCTTGGAATTCTTCTTATTTTCATCCTACTTCTTCTTCTTCTTCATCCTCATCCTCTTCTTCTTCTTCTGAGGATGAGGATGAGGATGAAGAAGAAGAAGAAGAAGTAGGATGAAAATAAGAAGAATTCCAAGCCGGCAAAAAGTGTATCTGCAGAGCTCCGCTAAGTGTATCTGCAGAGCTCCGCTATTTCTGACAGTTCTGTGACATTCCCTCCATACAGCGGTTGAAACATTGTATCTATTTGTTTCCATAAATGGAAACAAATAGATACAATGTTTCAACCGCTGTATGGAGGGAATGTCACAGAACTGTCAGAAATAGCGGAGCTCTGCAGATACACTTAGCGGAGCTCTGCAGATAGATACAGCGGTTGAAACATAGGCTATGTTTCAACCGCTGTATGGAGTGAATGTCAGAGAACTATCAGAAATAGCCTATTTCTGACAGTTCTCTGACATTCACTCCATACAGCGGTTGAAACATAGCCTATGTTTCAACCGCTGTATCTATCTGCAGAGCTCCGCTAAGTGTATCTGCATAAATCTGCAGAGCTCCGCTATTTCTGACAGTTCTGTGACATTCCCTCCATACAGCGGTTGAAACATTGTATCTATTTGTTTCCATAAATGGATCCATTTATGGAAACAAATAGATACAATGTTTCAACCGCTGTATGGAGTGAATGTCCCAGAACTGTCAGAAATAGCCTATTTCTGACAGTTCTGTGACATTCACTCCATACAGCGGTTGAAACATTGTATCTATTTGTTTCCATAAATGGATTCCATTTATGGAAACAAATAGATACAATGTTTCAACCGCTGTATGGAGTGAATGTCACAGAACTGTCAGAAATAGCGGAGCTCTGCAGATACACTTAGCGGAGCTCTGCAGATACACTTTTTGCCGGCTTGGAATTCTTCTTATTTTCATCCTACTTCTTCTTCTTCTTCTTCTTCATCCTCATCCTCTTCTTCTTCTTCTGAGGATGAGGATGAAGAAGAAGAAGAAGAAGAAGTAGGATGAAAATAAGAAGAATTCCAAGCCGGCAAAAAGTGTATCTGCAGAGCTCCTCTAAGTGTATCTGCAGAATAGAGGAGCTCTGCAGATACACTTTTTGCCGGCTTGGAATTCTTCTTATTTTCATCCTACTTCTTCTTCTTCTTCTTCATCCTCATCCTCAGAAGAAGAAGAAGAGGATGAGGATGAGGATGAAGAGGAAGAAGAAGAAGAAGTAGGATGAAAATAAGAAGAATTCCAAGCCGGCAAAAAGTGTATCTGCAGAGCTCCTCTATTCTGCAGATACACTTAGAGGAGCTCTGCAGATACACTTTTTGCCGGCTTGGAATTCTTCTTATTTTCATCCTACTTCTTCTTCATCCTCATCCTCAGAATAAGAAGAAGAGGATGAGGATGAGGATGAAGAGGAAGAAGAAGAAGAAGTAGGATGAAAATAAGAAGAATTCCAAGCCGGCAAAAAGTATATCTGCAGAGCTCCTCTATTCTGCAGATACACTTAGAGGAGCTCTGCAGATTCTTCTTATTTTCATCCTACTTCTTCTTCTTCTTCTTCATCCTCATCCTCATCCTCTTCTTCCTCTTCTGAGGATGAGGATGAAGAAGAAGAAGAAGTAGGATGAAAATAAGAAGAATTCCAAACCGGCAAGAAGTGTATCTGCAGAGCTCCGCTAAGTGTATCTGCAGAGCTCCTCTATTTCTGACAGTTCTCTCACAGCTTCTTCACATGTACAGCGGTTGAAACATCTGTATCCTAAATGGAAACAAATAGATACAATGTTTCAACCGCTGTACATGTGAAGGAACTGTCAGAGAACTGTCAGAAACAGCGGAGCTCTCTGCAGGGACACTTTTGCCGGCTGATCGGGAAAAATCCGATTCGCGCACCCGAAGTAGGCTAATATTCGGATTCGCCGCGAATCGAATTTTTCCTGAAATTCGTATCGAATTCCGGTTCGCCTGGTTCGATTCGCTCATCTCTAATGATGACGTGTCAATGATTATTTGCTCTCATTTTTCAGGAGCGGTACTGCTTGCGGTTGAAGCTGGTAGAAATCCACCTTCACGTCCTCCACTCACCTTCACTTGTGGCCAGTGGATATTTTGTGGCCCCAGGCAAGAACTGGCATCGAGGACCTTCATAAAGACCCTGGCATGCCAGAGGTGGTTTGGAAGCAGCACAGCAATTTGACCATCCCTTTCCTCTATGTTGGTTTTAGGGGTGCAGAATTGCTTCTCGTTCGTGAACGGACTGTCGCCGGATATCAGAGTCCCCATATTTTCAAGATATGTTTTAGCCATGTTGGCTTATTTTTATGTTGAGTCAATTAAAGACTATTTTTTGTTACCTTAAAAAAGTGTCAGATCCTCTTGATTGTATTCCCGAGACTTCAGATGGCCAGATAATATGCAATCTGAGGAAAAGTCAGTGCAATGTCCTCCACAAGTAGCTAAAGTCTGTCATAGGAGGACCTACCAGAACAATGCATTCATTTGGAGTGGGCCAGGCCCATACAGTACATCATGGAGGCTTGCTATGAAGGAACATTCACGTTTGGATACTTGAGCTCATGTGGTTTGTTTCCAAATATTTCTGCCCATTGCAGCGTATTGACTATTGCAGCTCAATAAAGATCAGGCATACAGAAAGGTGTACCTTGTCCATAGAATGGCCATTGGGAGGTCCTATCTGGGCACACAGATCTGGCCTATGCATAATTCTGGAAAATGCCAATTCGGTCTGCTTTATAATATGAAGGGGTCAGTTCACGCTTGCTTCAGGGCAAACATTGTAATAAATTTTGTTATTTTTTTATAGGAAAACGTGGCCGATCCCTAGATGCATTGAGGTACATAGCAGAGGTTCAAGATACTCCATAGAAGAACTTATTGTTCTTCCTAACTATACAGGTGGCACAGACACAAGCATACACCCAGGGCCACTGTTGGATATCACGGGGCCCCATACAGCCTACCTGACAGGCCCCCACCACCAGAGAAAATATCCAAATTATATATATGGTAAAAATACACAACATTTTCTTCATGGACACAATCAAAAACAAATTCCTGTTCAATCCAAATGATAAACCTGTACTGAGTTAATAAATCAAACGTTGTGTAATTGAGGGCTCATTCACATGGGTGCTGTGGCCTGTAGAGTGTGAATCAGTGTTTGGTTTTTGTGGCTGTCGCCATTAGCATGCAACCTATGTTACACTATGTGAATACTGCAGATCCTAATTTGACAAGCATATGGTTGCAGGTGTACAGCCCTGAACACAGACAGTGAGCATTCAGGGCCACTTCCCCACGCCTTCACACTTGTCAGATTAAAACCTGTGTTCATACAGCTGCTGTGTCCCCATAGTGTAACAGGTGGCTCCAGCCACATAAACAACCCCCTCATTCATGCTGTACAGGCCAGAGGACCTGTGTGAATGTGGCATTTTGTGTTTGTTATATTTATTTTTTCCCAAAGCCCATTGAATTCAATGGGCTGCTTAACATGTGGAAACATGCCACAATACTGCAGGCATGTTATTTTCCAAGTGTGTCGCACCTAACCGCACAGTAGTGTGGTGCCATGCGTTTTTGTGGCTGTGAATGGGGCTGTTTTTAATAGACGTGTGTAGGTGCAATAACGTTTTCATCATGGTACCTGCGCACATCTACAGAGGGCATTGCATTTCTTTGCTGTGCTGGAAAATGTGTGTTCTTGCATGTGTTTCTGCACCACCAATGGTGTGAACAAGTCCTAAGGGCCGGTTCACACTATAGAAACAGTCTAGATGTGTTCCTGATGGGTTTTTTTCATGCCCTTTTGGCATGCATGTTTAGTGTGTTCCAGTACATTTTGGATGCGTTTTGGACATGTTTACATTGCATTTTTGTATCCATTCCACTTATTTTTTTCTATTTTCTTTGTATTCAATGTAGTTAGGGACATGTGCGTTTTAGTACATTCAAGGACGTTTCAATGTGTTCCAGTACAGTTCTGTGCAGAAACAATGCAGCGTGGTCAACTTTGTTTACAGCACCTGCAATGCACTGAAAATGCAAGCGCAGATGTGAACTATGACATTGACAACCACATAACCTTCTTTCTGTACGTTTGTGATGCCGAAAAAGCAACTGAAACACATGTAGTGTGAACTGGCCCTAAAGGTTATTACAGGTCAGGAAACGGGACTGACCAGGAATTGTGAATTCAATCAGACTAGTGGTGAAATACAATCAGCAATTGTATAATAATGTGAGATCTGAGCTGTAGCTGATAGAAAATGAGACACATTCACTTGATCAGTAAATAGATAGTTAAAGAGTGGAGCGGTGATCCATAGATTTGCATATGGGACAGGTGATGATGGGGTGGGGGAGGGGGTCAAGTTGTATAAGGAGACAGATTTAAAAGAGAAAAATGTTACAATGAAATATACACGGCATGAAACTTGCACATTTCCTAATTGGCAGAAGAACAGTACATAGGTAACATTCATCCACTTTTTAGTCATTAGGCAAAATCATAATTGATTGATCAATATTCCTGGCACTGACACAACCCAGAAAATTGATCTCCATTTTTTGGGATGTAGCCATGACTGGGATTAGAACCCATGACCCAAGTGCTGTAAGTTCTGAGCTCTAACCACTAAACCACTGTGGGAGACACAGTTTGAGCTATGACGTAGAATAGTTACATTGTTTAAAAATGATAGCGCGAGCTGGTCACTGATATAGACTAGTAAAATGGTATTACACAAGATAAATATAACCACGAACAGTAGTGCATGAACTCGTGAAAGGTCATCCACCCTTGTGACAGTGTACTACACTATTGAGCACCTTTCTGGCTCCTGTGGCTGAGCTAATTCCTCCCCAAGACCATTTGGGCACCCACCCTGATGGATGGATGGAGCTGGATGACTAACCCATAGCTGCCAGCATACCGCTGCACCCCCAGATGTGTGATGTGTATAACCCATGCGCATTAATACTTTTGTTCTGGTGAGTGTAGACCAGTCCCAAGGGTGGTTTACCTTTCACGAGTTCATGCACTACTGTCCGTCACGGAGAAACCACACGTGCCATTCATAGGCACTCTCCGAGTTGGTACTCTCACACCAAGGACATTCCATTATTCAGGAATGATTCTATGAACTTATTTTAGCACCATTTACAATTTTACATCATTGTTGCAATTCTTTGCACTTTTTGGTTTTTACATGCATTCATTATTGATCACATGCATTTATAGCGCTGCACTTGTCTTTACCATAGAATAGTTATGTGATTAAAGAGAATGAAGATATATAATTATGTTGGGAAATTAGAAGTATATAAATTATTTGAGATATAAGTGTGAAAATGTTTAACATTTGAATACAGAATGTATGACATTCATTAGTAAATGCATTAGTTTCCTGATCATTTTGGAGAAACAGCAAAAAAAATAAATAAAAAAAAATAGGAAATTCTAATACAGGTGTACTATTTATTACATTCTAAGGATTCTCTTTTGCTATCAGAAAAACGCCAATATTAATAAAGCCCGCGCTTTATTAACATATCCGGTATTGCACCTAAAAATGTGCCAGACGGGATACCACATTTACTAATAGCAAAGTAGTCAGTAGACGCTCGTTAATGAGCTTGCTAGACACTGGCCAGACGACTGATTGATTGACCGGAGTCTGCCTGAATGGTCAGACTCTGCTGATAGACTCACATCTTAGTGAATCAAGGCCTATGTGTCACCTCGCATATGCTCATACCTGACAGTTTAGGTGGAGTCCACTCCGGGTTTTCGGGGCCACAGTTAAGCAGGTGGGTCCGGACCAGAGTTTGGGCTCCACTGATGACCACCAACAGGTGATATAAAAAGGGCAGGGCTGGAGCAAGGAGTTGCTCGTGGCCTGGGACTCAGAGAGGTATTCTGAGAGAGCTGTGTGTGTACTATACCTACAAGAAAAGGTTTGCGGTTGTTTTGTTTTTGGGTGACAGGGAGAAGCCCTTCACCTCTGAGAGAGGAAAGTTTCATGTTTAGTTAGTGCCTGGATGGCAAGGGTTTATTTTACTGTTTTGTTTGTTTTGACATTTTTGCAAACCTGTAAATAAAGCTGACAACCAGTCAGATTTTAAGAAGGCCTGCTGTGCGGTCTACCTTTTTCCCAGGGAAGGTGATCCCCCACCTGAGCTAACCAAACATATGGTGGATTTGGCGGGCAACTTCCTGAGCAAGTGAGAAGATGGAGGATGTGATAAAAGCCTTGCTGCAGGCCACTGCGACCCAGCAGGAAACCAATCGCCAATTTGCAGAGGCAAATCGCCAGTTTGCAGAGGCTCAACGAACACAACAGGAGGCGAATCGCCAGTTGGCGGAGACCCAACGAGCACAACAGGAAATTAATTGCCAATTTGCGGTGGCCCAACAAGCACAACAGGAAGTGAATTGTCGGTTTTCAGAGGCCCAACAAGCAGACCGAGAACTCCTTAAGGAGGTGGCCCAACGCCTAATGAAATTAAAGGAGTCCGCAGATCCGCTGCCAGTGGAACAGAAAATGGTGCGGGCCAGCTATTTTTTGAGGAAATTGACACCTACAGATGATGTGGAAGCTTACCTCGCAACTTTTGAAAGAGTTGCTGTTCGGGAAGGATGGCAAAAAGAGAGCAATGGGCAGGACTGCTTGCACCATTTTTGACAGGTGAACCCCAAAAAGCCTATTATGACCTCAAACCAGGCGATGCCCAGGACTATGAGAAACTGAAGGCTGAGGTCCTTGCACGCCTGGGCGTCACCATTGCAGTCCGGGCTCAACGGGTGCATCAGTGGCATTACAGGGCTGACAAACCACCCAGATCCCAGATGTTTGATTTGATACATCTCACCAAGAAGTGGCTCCAGCCAGAGGTATTGTCAGGCCCTCAGATTGTGGAGCGTGTGGTCATGGACCAATATTTACGTGCACTCCCTGCCACTTTGAGGAAGTGGGTCGGCCATGGAGACCCTAAATCTGCAACTGAGCTGGTGGACCTGGTGGAGAGATATGCAGCCGCTGCGGACTTTTTGCACTCACCTGGGCCGTACCCCAATGTCACTAGGGGTGGAAAACTATCCGGAAGATCCGGTAAAACTGTTCCATGGGCCAAAGGCTCAGAAAACAACGATAAGACTATTGTGTCAGATAATGAGACTGTAGGCTTAGGACCTAGAGACTGGCCAAATAGGTCAGGAAGGTCCCTAAAGCCGTTTAGAGGTCTAAGTACTGAACATATCATAAGCTATCGTTGTCATGCGTTAGGTCATATTGCTGCAAACTGTCCTTTAAATGATGAACCTATGCAATGTGAAAATGCGTATTTAGGAAAACGCATGTCTCTTTTTGCACAGGTGGTATGTACTGCAGCATGTCAGAAACGCATGGAAAAGCAAATGTGTGTGATTGCAATTGATGAAAAGCCAGTAACTGCTCTGCTAGACTCGGGTAGTGTTGTGACCTTAGTTAGAAGTGATTTGGTAAACCCTGCAAGCTTACACCCTAGCATGATTGGAGTTATTTGTATTCATGGTGATACACGTAATTACCAGACTGCTATGGTGGAGATTGATACTCCCTGGGGCCCTGTGACTCATTCTGTGGGGGTGGTGCCCTCTCTGCTTCATGAAGCCATAGTGGGGAGAGATTTTCCCCATTCCTGGAAGTTATGGGATAAGGAGGGGAGTCAGGAGGACCGAGCTCCCCCTGCTGGGGAAACTCTGGAAACTCCTGAACTCACTCCTGACCCCTTTGACGGCAAGGTGGAAGGGGAAACTGTTGGTGTGTCCAAGGAAGGTGTAGACCTTTTCCCTTTCTCTGTAATGGCTGGGGAGCAGGAGGAGTTGGATCCAACCCCAAACATTGAGGATACGGAACAAGAAATTATCTCGGGCTCTAATGAGAGTGGACAGAATGTGGTGCCTGACATAGAGGTCAGAAAAGAGGATTTTTGTACGGAACAGCTGAAAGATTCCACACTTAATAGAGCCCGTGAAAATATTAAAATAATTGATGGGGAACCTGTTGAAAATGATGTAGCGGTGTCTTTTCCCTACATGGCTCTTAAAAATAACTTGCTATACCAAGTGGTAAAGCAAGGGTAGGAGGTGGAAGAACAGTTAGTGGTCCCCAAACCCTTTCGCCGGATGGTACTGGATTTAGCCCATGGGCATATAATGGGTGGACACTTGGGTGTAGAGAAAACAAAGGAGAGAATAACCCAGAGATTCTTTTGGCCAGGCTTGCATGGAGATGTCAAAGCATATTGTGAGTCATGCCCGGATTGTCAATATTCTGCGCCCTCACCCCATTTTCACAGTCCGCTAGTACCTCTACCCATAATTGAAGTACCGTTTGAAAGAGTGGGCATGGATCTAGTGGGTCCCGTAGTAAAGTCTGCCCGGGGCCATCAGCACATACTGGTTATACTTGACTATGCTACCCGGTATCCTGAAGCCATCCCCTTGCGTAGTGCCTCCGCTAAAAATATCGCCAAAGAGCTTGTCCGGGTGTTTAGTCATGTAGGTATTCCAAAGGAGATATTAACGGATCAGGGCACGCCATTTATGTCTAGAGTTATGAAAGAGTTATGCAAATTGTTCAAAATCTCCCATCTCCGTACCTCGGTCTACCACCCCCACACCGATGGGCTTGTGGAGAGGTTTAACAAGACCCTTAAGAATATGTTAAAAAAGGTGGTGGACAAGGATGGGAGAAATTGGGATTTTTTGCTACCATATCTCATGTTTGCTATACGAGAAGTACCTTAGGCATCTACAGGGTATTCACCTTTTGAACTACTGTATGGTAGACATCCCAGGGGATTGCTAGATGTTGCAAAAGAAACCTGGGAGGGAGAGTCCACGCCCTATAGAAGTGTCATCGAGCATATCTCACAGATGCAGGATAGAATCGCAGCTGTCATGCCACTTGTTCGGGAACACATGGAGCAAGCCCAGGAGGTCCAGAGAAGGGTTTATAACCGGGGTGCCAGGATCCGTACCTTCAACCCTGGGGATAGAGTGCTGGTGCTAGTCCCCACCGTGGAAAGTAAATTCCTCGCAAAGTGGCAAGGTCCCTTTGAAATTAGGGTGAAAGTGGGGGAAGTAAATTATAAAGTTTACCGGCCAGGAAAAAGGAAACCCGAACAAATCTATCATGTTAATCTCTTAAAACCTTGGAAAGACAGGGAAAGTTTGTTGGCAGTACCAAGCCCCCAAAAGGACGTGGTTCCCGTGGCCCCTCAGGTACCTATAACGGAAACCTTGTCAGTAGCCCAACAAAATGATGTTAAGGAGTTTGTGAGGAAAAATGGAGATTTCTTCTCTCACCTACCTGGACTGACGACGGTCATACAGCATGACATAGTTACCCAGCCCGGGGTCCGCGTAAATGTCAAGCCCTATAGAATACCCGAGGCCAGGCGGGAAGCAGTGGCAAAGGAAATAAAGGACATGTTAGAGTTGGGAGTGATTGAGGAATCTCACAGTGAGTGGTTGAGTCCCATAGTGTTGGTCCCAAAACCAGATGGAACAATTCGTTTCTGTAATGATTTCAGGAAACTGAACCGTGTGTCTAAGTTTGATGCGTACCCGATGCCTCGGGTGGATGAGCTCATTGACAGGTTGGGAACGGCTCGGTACATAACCACCTTAGATTTAACCAAAGGCTATTGGCAGATTCCTTTAACGGAAGCTGCAAAAGAAAAGACGGCATTTTCTACCCCCGAGGGGTCCTTTCAGTATAAGCAGATGCCGTTTGGTTTGCATGGGGCTCCTGCATCATTCCAAAGGATGATGGACAAAACGTTGAGACCACATCGCCAGTATGCAGCTGCCTATTTGGATGATGTCGTCATCCACAGTCCAGACTGGGAATCTCATTTGTCCCGCTTGCAAGCGGTCGTAGATTCGCTGCGGGAAGCAGGTCTTACCGCCAACCCCAGAAAGTGTGCCATAGGCTTAGAGGAGGCCAAATATCTTGGCTACATCATTGGTCGAGGTCTCATTAGGTCTCAGATCAATAAAATTGAGGCAATTCAAAAGTGGCCCCAACCTGTAAATAAAAAGCAAGTCCGGGCATTTCTTGGGATCACAGGATACTACAGGCGGTTTATCCCCAATTTTGCCACCGTTGCAGCCCCACTGACAGATCTGACAAAAGGTAGGGGGTCGGTCATGATTAAGTGGAATCCTGAGGCGGAGACCGCATTTCAAAGGCTGAAACAAGCTCTCTGTGCCCAACCTGTGCTTGTGACTCCAGATTTCACAACAGACTTTGTGGTACAGACTGATGCCTCTGACGTGGGACTAGGTGCTGTACTGTCCCAAATCAGAGAAGGGGAGGAGCACCCTGTGGTCTTCCTAAGTAGAAAGCTCAACAAACATGAGAGAAACTATGCCATTGTGGAGAAGGAATGTTTGGCCATCAAATGGGCCTTGGAGGCCCTGAAATATTACCTGTTAGGAAGACCGTTCAAGTTGGTTACTGATCATGCCCCGCTCAAATGGATGTGTGATAATAAGGAGAAAAACAGTCGAGTGACAAGGTGGTTTCTCGCGCTACAAGTGTTCAAATTCACAGTGGAACACAGAGCGGGGAAACTGCAAAGTAATGTAGATGCCCTTTCCCGGGTCCATTGCCTGGTTGGGACAGTTGCTCAGCCGCAGGGGCTTGAGCAGAGGGGGGGGATATGTGACAGGATGAATGGCGAGGTGATAGAGGGACGCTATGTGTCACCTCGCATATGCTCATACCTGACAGTTTAGGTGGAGTCCACTCCGGGTTTTCGGGGCCACAGTTAAGCAGGTGGGTCCGGACCAGAGTTTGGGCTCCACTGATGACCACCAACAGGTGGTATAAATAAGACAGGGCTGGAGCAAGGAGTTGCTCGTGGCCTGGGACTCAGAGAGGTATTCTGAGAGAGCTGTGTGTGTACTATACCTACAAGAAAAGGTTTGCGTTTGTTTTGTTTTTGGGTGACAGGGAGAAGGCCTTCACCTCTGAGAGAGGAAACGTCTTCTGTTTAGTTAGTGCCTGGATGGCAAGGGTTTATTTTACTGTTTTGTTTGTTTTGACATTTTTGCAAACCTGTAAATAAAGCTGACAACCAGTCAGATTTTAAGAAAGCCTGCTGTGCGGTCTACCTTTTTCCCAGGGAAGGTGATCCCCCACCTGAGCTAACCCCACACTCTCTATCTCCCGTCTGATCGATGTTTGTAAACAATGTTACTTTGTATCTTTCTATCTCCCGCCTGATCGATGTTTATAAACAATGTTACTTTGTATCTCTGTCTCCCGTCTGATCGATGTTTATAAACAATGTTACTTTGTATCTCTATCTCCCGCCTGATCGATGTTTATAAACAATGTTACTTTGTATCTCAGTCTCCCGTCTGATCAATGTTTATAAACAATGTTGCTTTGTATCTCTATCTCCCGCCTGATCGATGTTTATAAACAATGTTACTATGTATCTCTCTATCTCCCGTCTGATCGATGTTTATAAACAATGTTGCCTTGTATCTCTCTATCTCCCATCTGATCGATGTTTATAAACAATGTTACTTTGTATCTCTATCTGCCGTCTGATCAATATTTATAAACAATGTTACTTTGTATCTCTCCATCTCCCATCTGATCAATATTTATAAACAATGTTACTTTGTATCTATCTTCTCTCTCATCAATGTTTATAACTACTTTGTGTCTTTCTATCTCATGCCTAAACAATACATTGTCGGGTGGCTGTTTTTTGGCAGCAGCAGCTATTACAGCAAAAGCACTTAGAACACAACTAATGACAGTCATTTTGAAAGGTTTGAATTGCTGGCAGGCAAGTGCAAGGGGGGAGGGACAGTGGGGCAGGAGCATAGGGTGTGCTACACATACCTTGTGTACTTCTGGGCATGTGTAGCATACCCAGTGTCCACCACAGGTTAAATTGTTATTGAATACATTTCAGGTAGTCTTCTTTTCAGCCTTTCTCTATCCTGAAATGGCTCAGAACCCGGATCAGCAGGTTGCAAAGAATGAACCTCCTATCTATTATTCGTCTGTCCGTAGATTCGGCAACAAATGGAAGAACAGGTAGCACAGAAGTCCTCAGAATTAGAGCAGTATTTGAAGAGGGTGCGAGAGCTGGAACAAATGTATCATCGACTGCAGGAGGCGCTAGATGATGAGAAACAAGCGCGACTTGAAGAGGAGAGTGCGCGGCTCTTACAGGCCAGGTGAGGGTGCCGAATAAAACCAAAAGAGGACTGAAGTATGTAAACCCTAAAGAGGAGCGTCTCTCTTCTTTCCTCCTTTCTCCTGTGTTCTGCTTTATGTACTATTTAAAGCATTTTGTTATATTTCAATAACTGCAAAAAAAAATACCCGCTGACCATGCCATGCCAGAAATTCCCCAAATACCCCAAATACTTGTCCTGAAAATCTGACTGTTAGTGCAAGTCGTTGTGTTGGAAGTGCACTAAGATGGCCACAGTCACCTCAAGCATGATGGAAGGTGGTACAGTTACAAGACAAGAAGGTTAGAAGAGTTTTCAGGGAGTGGGAGATAGTCGGACTGATTGGGGTAGAGGGTTCCATAGGTTGGAAAGGGCTCAAGACGTCCTGGAAGTGAGTATGGAGGAGGAGGTGACAAGGGAGCTAGAGAACAGGAGGTCAGTTTGGGTGTTATTCTGAGATAGGGTTGGTGATATATTTCAGAACATTGGACAGCAGTGGACAGCCTTGTATGTTTTTGTTAGGATTTTGAATTGTATGTGTTGGGTGCAGTGCCCGGGGTCAGTAGGGGGCCCCATGAGATGCCCCTGGTACCTTTCATTGGCTTTTTCATAGGCTTTTTTGGGTGTGGGCAAGTACACAGGGGCCCCATGATCCCCTATTGCTCAGGGGCCCCATGAGTTGTCAGTCCGCCCCTGGTTGGGTGAGCAAATTTGTGGAGGAATTGGCAGAGAATTATCAAAGAGGGGTTAAGGAGACTGAAAAGGTAATGTGAGGAGTAGCGATATCAGAGATCCTAGAGATGGTATTGGAAGCAATTGGAGGTTACCAACTGACCATAGGAGGAGGTGTAGATCGAGAACAGAAGTGGTCTGAGGACAGAGCCTGGGGCACCCCTATGGGAAAAGGATGAGAGGAGGAGGAGGTAGAGATGTAGGTTGTGAGTTGAGGAGTAGAGAGGTTTGGGTGTCATCAGCCTAGAGATGTTATTGGAAGCTATGAAAAGTTATCAACTGACTAAGGGAGGAAATGCAGCTAGAGAAAAGAAGGTGGCCGAGGACAGAGCCTTGGGGACCCCTATGGGAAAAGGAAGAGGGGAGGGGGAGGTAGAGTTGTAGGTTGTGAGCCAAGGAGTAGAGATATAGGTTTGGGTGCTGTCAGCATAGAGATGGTATTACAAACTATGGATGGTTATCAACTGACCAAGGGAGGAAGTGTAGATAAAAAATAGAAGTAGTTTGAGGACAGAACCTGGGGGACCCCCTACAGAAAAAGGAAGAAGAGAGGAGGAGGTAGAGTTGTAGGTTGTGAGCTGAGGAGTAAAGAGATAGATTTGGGTGTCATCAGCATAGAGATGTTTTTGGAAGCTATAAAAGGTTATTAAACTGACCAAGGGAGGAGATGTAGATAGAGAAAAGAAGGTGTCCAAGGACAGAGCATTGGGGACACCTATGGGAAGAGGAAGAGGAAAAGAGGAAAAGAGGAGGTAGAGTGGTAGGTTGTGAGCTGAAGAGTAAAGAGATATGTTTGGGTGTCTTCAGCATAGAGATGGTATTGGAAGCTATGAAAGGCTATCAACTGACCAAAAGAGGAGGTGTAGATAGAGAATAGAAGGTGTCCTAGGACAGAGCCCTAGAGGGCCCCCACAGAAAGAGGATCAGGACAAGAGAGAAGGCAATAAAGTAGTCGACACTGCAGGAGCACCTAGATAGGCAAGAGGAGAACCAGGAAAGGGCAGGGTTTCTGAGGTCAAAGTAGTGGAGCTTTTCGAGGAGAAGCAGGTGGCCAAATGCATCAAAGCTAATAGAAAGGTCTTATAGCATGAGTAGGGCCTTTGGTTTACTTTAAAAATCTAAGCCTTGCAAGTGCACTAATATGGCTACAATCCCCTCAAACATAGTAGAAGGTAGTACTACAAAGAGTAAAGAGATAGGTTTGTTGTCTTCAGCATAAAGATGGTATTGGAAGCTATGACAGGCTATCTACTGACCAAAAGAAGAGGTGTAGTCAGCTGACCAAGGGAGGAGGATAGAAGGTGTCCGAGTACAAAGCCTTTGGGGACCTCCACAGAAGGAGAATGAGGAGAGGATAAAGTTGTAGGTGACACCGAAGGAGAACTTAAATAGGCAGGATTAGAACCAGCAAAATCTGAGATTTTAAGGTCAAAGAAGTAGAATTTTTGAGGAGAAGCAGGTGGCCAACTGTATCAAAGCTTGCAGAAAGGTCAAATTATATGAGTATAGCCTTTGGTTTACTTTATGAATTTAGGCCTTCCAAGTACACGAATATGGCTACAATCACCTCAGGCATGATGGAAGGTATCACAAGACAGGAAGTTTAGATGGATTTTCAGTGATCGCCTAAAAGTGTGGATAGGGAGTAGAAGCGGTTCAAGGACAAAACCTGGGGAACCCCTACGGGAAGAGGAGAGGAGGGGGTAGAGTAGTAGGTTGCGAGCTGAGAAGTATTGAGATCGGATCGGGTGTCATCTGCATAGAGATTGCATTTGAAGCTATGGAAGGTTATCAACTGACCAAGGGAGGTGTAGTCAACTGACCAAGGGAGGAGGATAGAAGGTATCTGAGTACAGAGCCTTGGGGGACCTCCACAGAAGGAGGATGAGGAGAGGAGGAAATAGTGTTGTAGGTTGTGAGCTGAGAAGTAAAGAAATAGGTTTGGGTGTCTTCAGAATAAAGATGGTATTGGAAGCTATGAAAGGCTCTCTTCTGACCAAAAGAGGTGTAGTCAACTGACCAAGGGAGGAGGATAGAAGGTGTCCGAGTACAGAGCCTTTGGGGACCTCTACAGAAGGAGGATGAGGAGAGGATAAAGTTGTAGGTGACACTGAAGGAGCACCTAAATAGGCAGGAGGAGAACTGGGAAAGAGCAGAGATTTTGAGGTTTAAAGAAGTGGATTTTTCGAGGAGGAGCAGGTGGCCAACTGTATCAAAGCTTGCAGAAAGATCTAATAGTATGAGTATGGCCTTTGGTTTACTTTACGAATTTAGGCCTGCTTTAGTCTAAAATTGTAATGAATTCTGGCAACTTGATATAAGAAAGCATCTGTAAATGTTTGGCCTGAATGCTTGTTATTCTTGAGTTCAAGAAAGAAGAGTTTTTTCGAGACAGTAGTTAGTATTGGAGGGCATGTGCATGTATGGGGTGAGAGACAGTTAGTATGGGGGGGCATGTGTATGTATGGGGCTGTGGTAGGCCTACCTCTGGATGATAACCTGCAATTTGTGAACAGTTGGGCTAAACAGACCTGAGTATTTTCATGTCTTCGTTGACTATATACCTGTGTAATTTCCAGACTCCTGGAAGAGGAAGCAGCCAAGCGAGCCATGCTGGAGAAACTCCACCAGGAGCAGGAGCTTGCTATCAAGATGACGGAAGCTGAGAAGAAGGAACTGGAGACTATCCGGGAGATGAAGGAGATAGCGCTAGAGGAGGCTATGCAGCAGCTGGAACAGCTGGAGAAGGAGCGGATGGCAGCCCTGGAGCAATACCAGGTGACTGGGAGCAATCCATTGTAGGCGTGGGCCGGTCGACCTGGGGTCAACCTAGATCCATTCAAGATTCCATCCCTAAACTTTGATGAGGTTCAGGACCTGTATCTGTGTTTTCTGTTGACTCAAGTTTAAGGTTGCCCCCAATTAAAGTAGAGGTTAAGCCAATATTTGTTTTAGTTTCAGATTCAGTAGGAAAGGGTTAGAGCCTCTGCCAGGTTCTACTGTTGTCTGTTACCTTTTGGGACATTTCCCTACACTTCCTGTCTCAGCAGCCACACAGGAAATGAGAGGAAATTGTCCCCCCGCAGCCATGTTCACCAATACAATCTGGCAGAGATTTAGTCCACTCTCTGTAATATCAAAAACTAAATAAAAGTGATTGCCAGGCTGATAGCATTCTGAAATGTCAGGAATCCATATCTATGAAATGTTTACTGACTTTAGTTCACCATCTTCTACATTTATTATGTTTGGAATGTACAATGCCACTTTACAACTAAAATTCACATTTCTTTTATACCATGACAGCAAATTAAAGATAATCTAGAAGTTGCGACGAGTAAGACAAGGAGCTGGAAGGACAAAGTGGCGCAACATGAAGACCTAATCCGACTGATACAGCCAGGTATGGAATAACTGCTGTGCTACAATGTGGTCGGAAAAAGACATTCTCTTTTATTCAGTTATATAGAAAAATACTCACAAAAAATTTTTTCGCTAGTAAATAAATATAAATATATAAATAATCATCAAATCATAAGTCCAGCAAAAAATATCACAAAAAATATATATATAATAAAAAGCTTTAAAGTGCAAAAAAACTTTTGTGCAAAAAAATGTCTTAAATATGAAAAAATTTCACCAAAAACCTTGATAATAGCAGATCATCCATAAATGAATCTTCAGAAACGGAAACTTTGCAACACATCGATCCTCATCGATCGAAATAACAGGATGAAAAACCTTGTATTTAATTGGAAATCCACTTCTCCAATAGATAAAGAACCACCTTCAAACGTATCCATGAGGGGAAATGCCAAGCACTCGGGAGAAACAGAAAGACTTCATGGTGCAATATTATAAAAACCAATTCCTTTATTAGGTACTCATTGCACTTACTCAAGAGGTGTCCCAGCCGACACCAGCATCAACAGCATAACAGCAATCACATAAACGAGCCTGGTTACTCAGCACATGCGCAGTAGCTGGTAGCCAAAAACATAATAACGTCACATCAATCAAGCTCCGCCCTACGCGTTTCGTCATCGACGATCCGCTCCGTGAGGACGTCAATGACGAAACGCGTAGGGCGGAGCTTGATTGATGTGACGTTATTATGTTTTTGGCTACCAGCTACTGCGCATGTGCTGAGTAACCAGGCTCGTTTATGTGATTGCTGTTATGCTGTTGATGCTGGTGTCGGCTGGGACACCTCTTGAGTAAGTGCAATGAGTACCTAATAAAGGAATTGGTTTTTATAATATTGCACCATGAAGTCTTTCTGTTTCTCCCGAGTGCTTGGCATTTCCCCTCATGGATACGTTTGAAGGTGGTTCTTTATCTATTGGAGAAGTGGATTTCCAATTAAATACAAGGTTTTTCATCCTGTTATTTCGATCGATGAGGATCGATCTGTTGCAAAGTTTCCGTTTCTGAAGATTCATTTATGGATGATCTGCTATTATCAAGGTTTTTGGTGAAATTTTTTCATGTTTAAGACATTTTTTTGCACAAAAGTTTTTTTGCACTTTAAAGCTTTTTATTATATATATATTTTTTGTGATATTTTTTGCTGGACTTATGATTTGATGATTATTTATATATTTATATTTATTTACTAGCACAAAATTTTTTTGTGAGTTTGTACACTTTATATATGGTGAATTTTTGCAGCTGGTACACTATTAGTGAGATATAATTTTGACCATAGGCGCTATTATTAATTTTTCTTATTATAGAAAAATACGTTTCCATAGTATTTAGAGTCATGTTAGTTTCTTACACTTTATTGTCCCCAGACCAATCACACGCTACTGTTATTATACATGTATATAGCTCTGACATATACCGCAGCGCTGTACAGAGATCACTGAGCCAGTCCCATCAGTCTCTGTACCAGAAGAGCTTACACTCTAATGTCCCCTCCCCCACAGTCACATCAGTCTCTGTACCAGAGGAGCTTACACTCTAATGTCCCCACCCCCCCAGTCACATCAGTCTCTGTACCAGAAGAGCTTACACTCTAATGTCCCCTCCCCCACAGTCACATCAGTCTCTGTACCAGAGGAGCTTACACTCTAATGTCCCCTCCCCCACAGTCACATCAGTCTCTGTACCAGAGGAGCTTACATTCTAATGTCCCCTCCCCCCACAGTCACATCAGTCTCTGTACCAGAGGAGTTGACGCTCTAATGTCCCCTCCCCCACAGTCACATCAGTCTCTGTACCAGAGGATCTTACACTGTAATGTCCCCTCCCCCACAGTCACATCAGCCTCTGTACCAGAGGAGCTTACGCTCTAATGTCCCCTCCCCCGCAGTCACATCAGTCTCTGTACCAGAGGAACTTACGCTCTAATGTCCCCTCCCCCACTGTCACATCAGTCTCTGTACCAGAGGAGCTTACACTCTAATGCCCCCTCCCCCACAGTCACATCACTCTCTGTACCAGAGGAGCTTACACTCTAATGCCCCCCCCCCACAGTCCCATCAGTCTCTGTACCAGAGGAGCTTACACTCTAATGCCCCCTCCCCCACAGTCACATCACTCTCTGTACCAGAGGAGCTTACACTCTAATGTCCCCCCTCCACAGTGTCATCAGTCTCTGTACCAGAGGAGCTTACACTCTAATGTCCCCTCCCCCACAGTCACATCAGTCTCTGCACCAGAGGGGCTTACCCTCTAATGTCCCCTCCCCCACAGTCACTCACTATTATGATACATTTATATAGCTCTGACATAGACCACAGCGCTGTACAGAGATCACTGAGCCATTTCATTTTCAGGGGGTTATAATCTCTGATATCCACCAATCTCTGAAATTCCAGATTTGAGAGCCCTGACCCGTTCTCATTCCATCTGGGAATATCTGGATTGCTGTTCCTCTAAATACATTGATGCATTCTTGAAATTCTGTCACCTTTTCAGGTTCTAAAAATCCCGTGTTCATCACAAACTGGGGACCGGCTTCTTTCACCCAAGGTGAACTTGAGGAGAGAGAGAAGAACTGGCAAGAAAAGAAGAACACCAGCGCGGACTAGAGCGTCCGTCCAAACGTGGACCACCAGATAGGACCGCGGCCCCAAAATCAGCTTGCAACAGCGGGAGAGTTTGTGCGTGCGTTATTTGAAATATTATTTTTTATTTTGTATTCCCAAGTTGTGTCTACTTCAAAAAGGGAGATAACAAACACCGGTGAGCTACTGTAATCCGAAGAACTTCTAGACTTTTCAAAAACGAGAAAGAACTTCCAACAAAAACAAGAAGAACCTGCTGGATAAACATCTAACAACCCAAAAGGATGATCCTACGGATGGCAAGTCGTGTCCAGGACAGAACAGATGTCCATACTAAACCCTTTAACGATTATATGTCCTAGAATAGGCCGGGGAATCCGTTTCATTTTTGGCGTTGCAATTTTGGGACATGTTCATACTTTCCTATGTTAATTTTTTTATTTGAAACTGGAACCTGAGATAGAAATATTTGTGAAATGAGTCTCATGTGACAATAGTAGAGGTATGTTGTTGGACCCATTCAGAGAGTTGGGTATGTCTCAACAACGGTTACATAAAAAGTAATTTGCAAAAATTAAACATTTGTAAAGTTTTTTGTTTCCTTTTTCTGTAAGTAGAGAGAATAAAACCCACCAATGGCTTGCGTGGTGTAGGCATCTCTGTCACATGAGCCACTGATGGGGTTTTTTCTCTCCTCTGACGAGTTCCATCCACCATCCTCTGCCATGCAGGCCACTGATGGTTTTTTCTTTCTATTTACGAGTTCCATTCACCATCCTCTGCCATCAGCCATCAATGGGGGGTTTTTTTCTACTTACAAGTTCCATTCACCATCCTTTGCCATCAGCCATCAATGGGGGTTTTTTTTCTACTTACAAGTTCCATTCACTATCCTCTGCCATGCGAGCCATCGATGGGCTTTTGTTTACACTTAGGAGCTCCTTTTAGTATCCTGTGCCATGCAAGCCATTGATAGATTTTTTTTCTCTCCACTTACGAGGCCTATTCACCATCCTGTGCCATGCAAGCCATTGATGTTTTTTTCTTTCCACTTATGAGTTCCATTCACCATCCTCTGCCATGCAAGCCATCCATGGGTTTTCTCTCCACTGACGAGTTCTATCCACCATCCTCTGCCATGCAAGCCATCCATGGGTTTTCTCTCCACTGACGAGTTCTAACCACCATCCTCTGCCATGCAAGCCATGGATGGGTTTTTTCTTTCTATTTGAGTTCCATTCAGAATCCTCTGCCATGAACGCCAATTATGTTTTTTTTTTTTTTTATATTTACGAGTTTCATTCACCATCCTCTGCCATGCGAGCCATTGATAGTTTTTTTTCTCTCCACTTACGAGTTCCATTCACCATCCTCTGTCATCCAAGCAATTAATGGGTTTTTCCTTTCTACTTATGAGTTGCATTTACAGTCTCCTGCCATGTAAACCATCGATTGTTTTTTTCTTTCCACTTGCCATGCGAGCCATTGATACTGTTTTTTTTTTCTCTCCATTTATGAGTTCCATTCACCATCCTCTGCCATGCAAGCCATCCATGGGTTTTTTTCTCTCTACTTACAAGTTCCATCCACCATCCTCTTCCATGCAAGCCTTTGATGTTTTTTTTCTCTCCATTTATGAGTTCCATTTACCATCCTCTGCCATTCAAGCCATCAATCGTTTTTTTTCTTTCAGCTTTCGAGTTCCATTCACCATCCTCTGCCATGCAAACAATCAATGGGTTTTCCTTTTCTTTCCACTTACTATTTCCATTCAACATCCTCTGCCATGCAAGCCATTGACAGAGCGGGTCCTGCCGGGAACCAGTGTGCACCCCATTAGCACGCATAAATAACTCCATCATGCAGGTCCAGTCCTGGCTGCTGGGGCAACAACCGCTCAGGGGGTAGGTTCTGAACCATTCCCCTCACTACACATGAGACCCATCAACCCTGCTGGTACCTCTCTCCCACTGTCTGGCTGAAATGTCATATTACCATTTCACCCCTTGTGTGCATCAAAGCCCTGTTCTTCTGTATTCCATTACCACCATGCACCCCTTTACTCATGTAAAAGGTTTAAAGCTTTGTCATGCCTGGTCTGAAGTTACTTAATGTAAGATAACTGTTCAGCATAAAGTGCAGTCTTTTAGTAACATTCCTAGTCCCTAACTACAGGGTTGTGGCTGCCCAACACACCTGAACAGGAAAGAGTCCATTCTTGGCCGAGTCCCTGGTTGGTGTCTTCAGGGATGATTGAAAGCCCCAGCAATTTCCCCACATGAGGAAGGTTCCAGGACACAGGTTTGTAGCATTTTTACTGGCATCAGGACAGAAGCACTCTCCCACACCTTGCTATAGCTGTCTGTGTCATTCCTAGCCATGCAGCAGGCTGTGTGTTGTGGGACCACAGGGCTCAGCAGCCCCAGACATATTGGCAGATCCCTCATGGCAGGCATCTGCAGTGATGGCAGATGACAGAGAAGGTAGTCGAAGCTGAGCAGAGCCCCCTCCGGGCAGATAGTGTGCTGGAGGATGCAGTTACATGGGTAGCTGTCAGCCAGTCTTCTCCCATATGGCTGGACTAGTCTGGGCACAACTTCTCCACATCTACACAAGGTTCTCCAGTCTTTTACATTCACAGATACAACGTGTCCACATCTTCAGAAGGTTCTCCAGTCTTTTACATTGACAGATACGTGTCCACATCTAAACAAGGTTCTCCAGTCTTTTACTTTGACAGATACAAAGTGTTCACATCTACATAAGCTTCTTCAGTCTTTTACATTCACAGATACGTGTCCACATCTACACAAGGTTCTCCAGTCTTCTACATTCACAGATACAACGTGTTTACTTCTACACAAGCTTCTCCAGTCTTTTCCATTGACAGATACAACATGGTCACATCAACGTGAGGTTCTCCAGTCTTTTACATTCACAGATACAACATGTCCACATCTTCAGAAGCTTCTCCAGTCTTTTACATTGACAAATACAACATGGTCACATCAACGTGAGGTTCTCCAGTCTTTTACATTTACAGATACGTGTCCACATCTACACAAGGTTCTTCAGTCTTTTAAATTCACAGATATAACGTGTCCACATCTACACAAGCTTCTCCAGTCTTTTACATTGACAGATACAACATGGTCACATTAACGTGAGGTTCTCCAGTCTTTTACATTCACAGATCCAACATGTCCACATCTTCAGAAGGTTCTCCAGTCTTTTACATTGATAGATAAAACGTTTCCACTTCTACACAATGTTCTCCAGTCTTTTACATTGACAGATACAACGTGTCAACAGCTACACAAGGTTCTCCAGTCTTTTACATTGACAGATACAATGTGTCAACTTCTACACAATGTTCTTCAGTCTTCTACATTCACAGATACAACGTGTTTACTTCTACACAAGGTTCTCCAGTCTTTTACATTGACAGGTACAACGTGTCCACATCTACACAAGGTTCTCCAGTCTTTTACATTGACAGGTACAACGTGTCCACATCTACACAAGGTTCTCCAGTCTTCTACATTCACAGATACAACGTGTCCACATCTACACAGAGTTCTCCAGTCTTCTACATTCACAGATACGTGTCAACATCTACACAAGGTTCTCCAGTCTTCTGCATTCACAGATGCAACGTGTCCACATCTACACAATGTTCTCCAGTCTTCTGCATTCACAGATGCAACGTGTCCACATCTACACAATGTTCTTCAGTCTTCTGCATTCACAGATGCAACGTGTCCACATCTACACAATGTTCTCCAGTCTTCTGCATTCACAGATACAATGTGTCCACATCTACACAATGTTCTCCAGTCTTCTACATTCACAGATACAATGTGTTTACTTCTACACAAGCTTCTTCGGTCTTTTACATTGACAGATTTTTTTTTTTTAATTCTTTTATTAAAGTTTCCAAGGTAAAATTCACAAACTTTTCATGTTACAAGTTCCAAAATTTCCACATAATCAAAAAAAACATTTCCAAACCAACAAAAAAATGCACCCATACAAAAATTAACCAAAAAATAAACCATTGACATTACATCATATTACATGTGTTTTTTCTGTCTCCTTTTTTTTTTTTTTCAACACACAAAAAAAAAAAGGCTTCATGGTACATAACTTCATAAGTACAGACAATTTCATATTTCGTCCATACACCGGATCGCTGTCATGAAGTCCAGAAGACCAAACTGTGTCCTCCAGAAGATCCAGAAGATTTTGGAACCAGGTAACACCGGATCATTTCCATGAAGTCCAGAAGACCAAAACTGTGTCCTCCAGAAGATCCAGAAGATTTTGGAACCAGGTAACACGTGAATCATGAAACAAAACACTATCTTCCCCTGACATCAACATTTAACACACCTAACGCTGACCCTCACATTTAAACCCACATTCCATTAAACATCCTCTGGCCTGAGAAAAAAAAGGAAAACAATTTAGGATCTGGTCAGGAAAACAAAACACACATGCATTGGTCATAGGAAAAAAAATTCTTTTGCAACACCTCAGCGACATTATTATGACTTATACAGTACCATAGTCAACCTCAAACAGTCCAAGACTTCCATAAGCCAAATTTCCATATCTTCCCCGCCTCCACCACCCCCAGCTTTAGGCGATCATAATGCCCATACCTATAGAGCCGTCCACGGACCATAGCCGCGCACTCATCCACGTTCATACACTCCCCCCCATACACAGCAATATTCCTTGCATCCCACAAACTCTCTTTCGCACAACATACCAACATCCATAACGCTCTTGCTTCATTCTTCCCCGCCTTACACAAACCATATAACACCATCTCATACGTCAACAATCTTACCCCAGCCAATCCCTCAACCATTCTCTCCAACTTCTTCCACACCCCTTTCGCAAAATCACACTCCCAAAACAAATGACACACACTTTCCATACCCCTACAACCAACTCTCGGACAACATTCAGAATCTGCCATTCTTCGCCTACGCTGAAACACTCTCACCGGTAAACACCCATGCACACCCATCCACGCAATATCACTCTGTCTCCTTTCCAAATCTTTCATCCCCACATTCCGCCATGTCTTCTCACTCTCCACCATAGTCAAACCACTAACCCATTCCATCTCCTCACTTGCTTCCAACACACCTCTCACTTTCTTCCCATCCTCCCAAACCTCCCTCCCAATCTCACTCAACCCAAACTTCTCCATTCCTCTATCAATCCTAACGTAGTACCAAGGAGCCCTAAAGCTCATCGGCCTACGCAGATCCACACTACACCATCCATACCTCCGCATCACATTCCCTCCCACATACTGCATCATACATCCAGCCAAACTCTCCCTCTGACATATCTTCACACACGCACCCACATACTTCACAAACAAAAATCTCTCCACCGATACCATACCTTTCCCACCATTCACCTTTCGTTTCACCACCCTCTCACGCTTCAATTTCTCAGCCTTTGATGACCAAAAAAACTGGAATATAAGCCGTATCACTTTTTTCAACACCCTATCCTGTGCCGGAAACACCTGATAAATGAACAAAAGAATAGGCATGATGACAGCTTTGACAATCAATACCTTACCACTAAAGGATAAAGTCCTTAAAGACCAAAAGTTAATCTTGCATTGCACCTTGCCCAACACATTCTCCCAATTCTCTCGCCCAAACAGGTCACAATCAAATAACACACCCAACACTTTCACACTTCCCTTACATATCTTCCAACCGCACCCTTCGCAATCCCTCCACTCCCCAAAAAACTTACACTCACTTTTGTCCACATTCAACCGAAAACCACTCACAATACAAAAAATCTCAATCAACAATCTTACCCGCTTCAAACTCTCTATATTCTTACACACAACAGTCATATCATCCATGTACCCCATCACTTTCAAACTCCTCCCACCACTCCCAGGCACCACCACACCACTCACACATTTATCCCTCACAATCATCCTAAGCAAAGGTTCAATCGCACACACAAACAGGACAGGGGACAAAGGGCACCCCTGCCTCACCCACGCCCGCACTTCCACACCCGCAGTCACCCACCCATTCACCTGAACCCTGCTCACCACCCCAGAATACAAACACTTCATCCATTTCATCATCCTCACAGGCACCCCCATCCTTTCCAACACACGAAACATGAAACCATGCGCCACCCTATCGTATGCTTTTTCAAAGTCCACTGTTAAAACAGCCACTCCTTGCTTCCGTTCTCTCACATCCCATAACACATCTCTCAGACAAACCAAACTTTCCACAATCGTTCGCCCAGGCACCGCACACACTTGCTCCTCACCAACCATCTTCGCAATCACCCCACTCACTCTATTAGCCAAAATTTTTGCTATCAACTTATAATCCACATTTAGTAAAGTTATTGGCCTCCAATTCCTCAAGTCCTTCCTGTCACCTTTCTTAAACAATAACACAATCAACCCCTCTGCCATACTCTCAGACATACGACCCCTTTCCAATACAACTACACACACATCAAACACACACCTTCCAATCCACTGCCAAAACACTCGGTAAAACTCCACGGGTAGGCCATCCAACCCGGGAGTCTTCCCCGCTTTCATCCCACTCAATCCCATCTCAATCTCACCCAGACTTACATCCTCATTCAAAACCATCCTATCACTCTCGTCCAACCTCTCCTCAATCTCACCAATCACATCATTTTCAACCTCCATCTCACTCTTACTCTCTGAAAACAAATTACTGTAAAACTTCCACACCTCTTCCGCCACCCTCTCATTCCCCGCCACCTCACTACCATCTTCCCCCACCACACTCACCAACTCACTCTTACTACCATACACCTTTTTAAAAAAATACCTCGTACACTGCTCATCCTTTTCTTTCACAACCATTCTTGCCTGCATCACCAACGCCTTCCCCTTAACATCCAAAAATCTTCCAATCTTCACTCTTGCCTCTGCCTTCTCATTCTCCACATTCTCTCCCCACACACTCATCTCATTCAAATACTCCAAACGCCTCTGCCACCATTCATACTCCTCTCTCTCTCTTTTCACCTTCTCACATCCCTTCCACACAAAAAACTTTTTAGTCTGAACCTTCACCCAATCCCACCATTCCACCACACTCTCAAACTCCAACTTCATTCTCTCCCATTTTTCAAAATTCCTCACATACTCCGCCCTTACATTCACATCATCCAACAACTCAACATTTAACTTCCATACACCCCTTCCGTACACCCTATCAGACTCCATACTCACACAACACTCAATCCGCCCATGATCCGTGAACGGCTCTGGCCGCACACCAAAGGACACAGAGGAAAACTCCCTGGAACTAAAAACAAAGTCAATACGGGAACTTAAGTTCCTGCCGCTAGAAAAAAAGGTGTGACCACCATCCTTCCCAAGATCCTTCAGACCAAAATCTAAGCAGATATCCAACAACACTTTGCCAGACTTATCCACTCTTCCCCCCACACCACCCCCCCCCAACCCCTCCCCCACCCAACCCCACACTCCCTCCCCCACCCCTCCCCCTTCCCCTCCCCACACTCCCCCCACCACCCCCCCTCCTCCCCTCCCCACACTCCCCCCACCACCCCCACCCCTATCTTCCCCCCTCAACACACAATTAAAATCTCCGAACATAAGTAGTGGAATCCTGCCACCCAAAAACATTTTTAACTGTTCAAATAACGCAAGACGCTCCACCTTCCTGGGAGAAGCGTACACGTTAATTACTTTAATTACCAAACCATCCACTTCCACCTTGCAAACCACAGCCCTCCCCTTCACCACATGTATAGTTTCCAATATCCTGAAACGCCGACTCTTAAACAAAATGCCAATTCCGGCATTCCCCTCCGTTCCTCCAGACCATACAGCAGGACCATGAGGCCATTCGTCCGGATGGGGATCCTCAGTAAAATTGCATTCCTGCAGACCAATAACATCGGACGGTAACAAAGCAAGATAATGAAGTAACGCCGCCCTTCTCGGTACTGCCTGGATGCTACGAACATTAACTGAGGAGATACGAATCGGCGTTCCTAGTGATGAAAGGGAAAAAGGTTAAATAAACCATACATCATGATATCAGGTGTCATTTTTTCTCTTTACCCTTCCTCTCCCTTTTACTGAAACGGGCTGCTGCCTTTTTACTCCTCAACTCCCGGCCCCCCTCTGCAGCTGCCTTTTTCGACCCCCTACGGGTCACCAGGCTCTCTGTTTTTCCACTACTCGCGAACGACTCCACAGAGAGCTCAGACGAGTCTGAGTCCTCCTCCTGACTCGGGAACTCCGATATAACCTGCGAAGAAACCTCCACACCACCCTTCCTCCTTTTCAAGGTATCTCGCGAGAGATCCATAACCTCTGTTCCACCAGCCCCGCCCAGCTCCACAGCACCACTTACAGACGGCCCAGCTTCCCCGACTGCCGGGGCCTGAGTCGCTGTCGCCGTGTCACCAAGCTCGGGCTGAATCACCACCCCACCTGCCTTGGCAACCGACGGGACCTCCACCAACCTGGCCGGAGTCATCCCCTCAGCTGTTACTGCACTAGAAGTTGCCCGCTCTCCATGAAATCGTGCTGCATCCACCCTACTGCCCAACACAACCTCCACCTCCCTGACCAGGGCTGTCCCCCTAGTCACTCCAGAACCAGGTAATACCACTGCTGGCGGGACCTCCACCTCCCGGGCCGGTACAGCCCCCCCAGCCTCCTCAACAGAAGACAACACATCTCCACCCTGCACAGCCACCTCCTCCCCCCTGCCTTCAGGCGGGACCTCCACCCTCCTGGCAGGAGCAGTCCCCCCCACCACTTCAGCATAAGATGGTGCCCGTTCCTCCGCACTCCTCACGACCTGATGGCCAGAGTCCACAGGAGCCACATGGGTCAACACAGGGCACTGCCTCGCCAGATGATTCGTTCCTCCACAAAAATGACACTTCCGGCCCTCCGAACAGTCTGCTGTCCTGTGACCCGGCTGGAAGCAGTTCCGACATACCAAACCGGCATCACAGCTTTCTCTAGTATGCCCAAAAGAAAAGCAATTTCGACAGTACTGGGGCTGACCCGGGTACCACAGTACCCCCCTATTCGGGCCGATAGAGAAGGCTTGAGGAGGATGCATCTGGCCACCAATCCCACCCTCATCCCTTCTCAACTGGACATAGTACCTCCGGTGGCCATTAAATGTGCCAAGCACATTTGTCTGCTTTACTCCAGCAGAAATAAAGGAACAGTACCGACTCAAAAAGGCCTGAATCTCCTCTTCCCTCACAAAGGGGTTATAGGTCTGGATCGTCAGCGGTATCCTCTGCTTGGATTCATTCCCGATAAACGAAAGGCCCACCATCAAAGGATCATCCGCTTTCTCTCGGCTCCTCTGCAAGCACGTCTGCATCTCAGCCATCCGGAAGAAGGTCAAATCAAAGAAGCCGCTGGACGGAAAGGCCTGCACACAATACAACGACTCCAGAGGCATCCCCAACAGATCCATCACCACCTTCTTCTGTACATGAAACAGACCGCAGTCCCCACGTCTCTCCTCACGGACATACACCCGAATGGTGTTTGGTGCATCGGAAGGAATATGCGCCATCAGGTCAAAAACCGAAGCGTCCCCCGCCCCAAGGGGTAGGTTCCGCCCGGCGATCGCAACTCACAGCTTTCAAGGAGCGCCACCCCCAATAGCAGCAGGCAGGGCTTGGTGTACCCCGCCAGGCCGAGGGCGCTGGTCCTCTACTAGCTTAGCCTCTCAGCTACAACCACAAAGTGATCGCAGCCAAAAGGCCGAGAAGCGATGAATTCAAATTTCAGAAGACCGCTATATTCTTTCTATTTTATTCTATTCTTTTCTGATCGATGTTTATAAACAATGTTACTTTGTATCTCTCTCTCCCGCCTGATCGATGTTTATAAACAATGTTACTTTGTATCTCTCTATCTCCCGCCTGATCGATGTTTATAAACAATGCTACTTTGTATCTCTCTATCTCCGGTCTGATCGATGTTTATAAACAATGTTACTTTGTATCTCTCTATCTCCCGCCTGATTGATGTTTATAAACGATGTTACTTTGTATCTCTCGTTCAGAACACTGTGTCACATGATCTGTGCTTTGAGCGCAGCAGCTATTCCAACTTCTGTATTTACAGAGCGACTCCTGGCTGTCATTTTGACAGCCAGGACTTGCCTGTGACTGAACAGCTGGTAGAAGGACAGGATGTGCCACTCAGGCTCTGTATACTTGGAGTAAGTTCTTCGAGTTTCCACAGGTAGTTTGTTCATATTCGTCCTGTCAGTGTACTCAAGACTGACGACATTACTGAGGCGCAGGGGCAGACTGACCAATTGGGCACTCAGGCACTGCCCGAGTGCCCGGGATCAGTAGAGGGTCCCATGAGATGCCTCTGGTACCTTTCATAGACTTTTTTTGGGTGTGGTTTGAGTGTGGGCGAGGCCACAGGGGCCCCATGATCCCCTGTTGCCTGGGGGCCCCATGAGTTGTCAGTCCGCCCCTGCTGAGGCAACAATCATAGAGCCGTCCTTATATATTTGCCAGAATTTCTCATTTTCTTTGCTCTGATTCTCCTGCCTGGGATGGTGGGTGCTAAAGCCATGTTGGTTGTCTCTGCAGGGCTATCTGTGGAAGAAAGGCCACAAGAGGAAAAACTGGACGGAGCGCTGGTTCGTCCTGAAACCGAACGTCCTGACCTAACGTGTCCACATCTACACAATGTTCTCCAGTCTTCTACATTCACAGATACAATGTGTTTACTTCTACACAAGCTTCTTCGGTCTTTTACATTGACAGATACAACATGTCCACATCTTCAGCAGATTCTCCAGTCTTTTACATTCACAGATACAAAGTGTCCACATCTACACAAGGTTCTCCAGTCTTTTACATTGACAGATACAACATGGTCACATCAACGTGAGGTTCTCCAGTCTTTTACATTGACAGATACAATGTATTCACATCTTCAGAAGGTTCTCCAGTCTTTTACATTCACAGATACAACGTGTCCACATCTACACAAGGTTCTCCAGTCTTCTACATTCACAGATACAATGTGTCCACATCTACACAATGTTCTCCAGTCTTCTACATTCACAGATACAACGTGTCCACATCTACACAAGGTTCTCCAGTCTTTGCATCTTTTGCAGATGTGGACACGTATCTGTCAATGGAAATCTGTGAAAGTCATGTTGTGCGCTCTTATGCCTTGTATAGCGTTTTACTCTTCTATTGTCTGTACTTTACCAAACTCTTGCGACCTCCAGATTGTATCACCATGAATATGTTCTGTACGGAGACATCATCATTGGAGGAATTTCCGATGTCCATTGCCTTATGGCTAATTGGAAGATCCATGAGATCTCGATCACCACCAACATGTTCTGTTGGCAGTACGTACAATGCAGCAATGTCACATCTGACCAAATTAAAGGTTATAAAATATACGGGGCGATAATTGGGTTGTATTGCCCCTTTACATCCAGAATATCAGATTACTGAAGAAAGATTTCTACCCGAACATTATCCGTGACCTCACTCTGCATATCACAATCACTCACTATACTGAATACATTCATAATTCATAGGAATGACTCCTGTGCGGTAAACCATACAAGTGTCGTCCCGGGACGTTCCGCTGTGACACTTCCACACAACTACCACTTGGGTGCAAACCCGCTGAACAAAGGAACAAATCCTGAAGGCTGCACTCCAAATAAAGTCACTCGCAAGTAAAAGGCAACAAAATACAACAACCAAACGCCGTGATGAGGAAAGTCAGTCAAAGCGCTTTGTGCTGCTTTACCACCAACTGATGACATTGTTAAGGGCTAAAATGAGAAACTTCCTTCTTGTGAGATTCTCAAGGCGCATATAACCATTGTGCCAGTACCAGAGAGGCCACCAAAAGCCTGTAATGTACACTGCCGTATATACTGGACTATAGGAGCACTCCCTCCCCACTGTCCTGTACACTGCCGTATATACTGGACTATAGGAGCACTCCCACCACTGTCCTGTACACTGCCATATATACTGGACTATAGGAGCACTCCCACCACTGTCCTGTACACTGCCGTATATACTGGACTATAGGAGCACTCCCATCACTGTCCTGTACACTGCCGTATATACTGGACTATAGGAGCACCCCCACCACTGTCCTGTACACTGCCGTATATACTGGAGTATAGGAGCACTCCCACCACTGTCCTGTACACTGCTGTATATACTGGACTAAAGGAGCACTCCCTCCACTGTCCTGTACACTGCCGTATATACTGGAGTATAGGAGCACTCCCACCACTGTATTGTACACTGCCGTATATACTGGAGTATAGGAGCACTCACACCACTGTCCTGTACACTGCCGTATATACTGGAGTATAGGAGCACTCCCACCACTGTCCTGTACACTGCCGTATATACTGGAGTATAGGAGCACTCCCACCACTGTATTGTACACTGCCGTATTTACTGTAGTATAGGAGCAGTCAGACCATTGTCTTGTACACTGCCGTATATACTGGAGTAGAGGAGCCTTCCCACCACTGTATTGTACACTGCCATATAAACTAAGGTATAGGAGCACTCCCACCTCTGTATTGTACACTGCCGTATATACTGGAGTAAAGGAGCACTCCCACCACTGTATTGTACACTGCCGTATATACTGGACTATAGGAGCACTCGCACCACTGTCCTGTACACTGCCGTATATACTGGAGTATAGGAGCACTCCCACCACTGTCTTGTACACTGCCGTATATACTGGAGTATAGGAGCACTCCCACCACTGTATTGTACACTGCCGTATATACTGGACTATAGGAGCACTCGCACCACTGTCCTGTACACTGCCATATATACTGGACTAAAGGAGCACTCCCACCACTGTATTGTACACTGCCGTATATACTGGACTATAGGAGCACTCGCACCACTGTCCTGTACACTGCCATATATACTGGACTAAAGGAGCACTCCCACCACTGTATTGTACACTGCCGTATATACTGGACTATAGGAGCACTCGCACCACTGTCCTGTACACTGCCATATATACTGGACTAAAGGAGCACTCCCACCACTGTCCTGTAAAATGCTGTATATACTGGAGTATAGGAGCACTCCCACCACTGTATTGTACACTGCTGTATATGCTGGAGTATAGGAGCACTCCCACCACTGTCCTTTACACTGCTGTATATACTGTAGTATAGGAGCACTTCCACCACTGTCTTGTACACTGCCGTATATACTGTAGTATAGGAGCACTTCCACCACTGTCTTGTATATACTGGAGTATAGGAGCACTCCCACCACTGTCTTGTACACTGCCGTATATACTGGAGTATAGGAGCACTATCTCCGCTGTCTTTTACACTGCCGTATATACTGAGGTATAAGAGCACTCCCACCACTGTCTTGTACACTACCATATATATTATTATTATACAGTATTTATAAAGCGCCAATAGTTTGCTCAGCGCTGTACATTACAAAGGGGGACAGAACATGTGACAGAACAATACCAATACAATGCAAAACATGAGGAGATCGAGGGCCCTGCTCTTTCGAGCTTACAATCTAGGAGGGAGGGGGTGGCGGCACAGGAGGAGATAGCTGTGGGGGATGGAGTGGTAGGAAGAGGGGAGGAGGTCGGCAAGTTAGCAGGGGTGGGGTAGGCTTCCCTGAAGAGATGGGTTTTCAGTGTGCACCTAAAGGAGAGGAGAGTAGGTGATAATCTGTTGGGTTGGGGCAGGGAGTTCCAGAGGATGGGTGACACCCTGGAGAAGTCCTGGAGGCGGGCACGGGAGGAGGAGACCAGGGAACTAGAGAGAAGGAGGTCTTGTGAGGAGCGGAGTGTGCGTGTTGGGTGGTACTTGGATATTAGGTCAGTGATGTAGTACGGGGCAGTATGGTGGACAGCTTTGTACGTCAGTATTAGGATTTTGAATTTGATCCGTTGCGCAATCGGAAGCCAGTGGAGGGATTGGCAGAGGGGGGGGTTGCGGAAATGGAGCGGTTGGAAAGGTGAATGAGTCTGGCAGCCGTATTCAGGATGGACTGAAGTGGGGATAGCCAGCGGCGAGGCAGGCCAGTGAGGAGGGAGTTGCAGTAGTCGAGTCGCGATATGATGAGGGAGTGGATGAGCTGTTTAGTGTTTTCTGGGGTTAGGAACGCGCGTATTTTGGCGATGTTGCGGAGGTGGAGTCGGAACGAGTTTGTTAAAGATTGGACCTGGGGCTGGAAGGATAGGTTGGAGTCCAGAATGACACCAAGTACTCTGGCCTGCGGGGCGGGTTTGATGGTGGCGTTGTTGGATGTGATGGAGAAGTCAATGTGGGGTGGTGTCCGGGCTGGGGGGAAGACAAGAAACTCGGTTTTGGAGAGGTTAAGTTTAAGGAAGTGGAGCGACATCCAGTCTGATATGTCGCTCAGTAGGTGTGTGATTCGGGCGGAGACCGAGGGGGTGAGGTGGGGGGGTGAGAGATAGATTTGTGTGTCGTCGGCATAGAGGTGGTAGTTGAAGCCGTGAGAGTGTATGAGTTGCCCAAGGGAGGAGGTGTAGATGGAGAAGAGAAGGGGCCCCAGGACAGAGCCTTGAGGGACCCCAACAGAGAGGGGGAGTGAGGGGGAGGTGGTAGCATTATAGGTAACGCTGAAAGAGCGTTGTGACAGGTAGGATGAGAGCCAGGAGAGAGCAGAATCTCTGAGGCCGAGGGAGTGTAGTTTTTTGAGGAGCAGGGGGTGGTCGACAGTGTCGAAGGCCGCAGAGAGGTCAAGGAGTAGGAGCACTGAATAGTGGCCATTAGCTTTGGCGGTTAGCAGGTCGTTGGAGAGTTTGAGTATGGCAGTTTCGGTGGAGTGTAGGGGACGGAAGCTGGACTGTAGGGGATCGAGGAGGTTGTTGTCATTGAGGTGGGAGCTTAGGCGGGTGTAGACTAGGCGCTCGAGGAGTTTAGATGTAAATGGGAGCAGGGAGATGGGTCTGAGGTTGTTCGGGTCATTGGGGTCCAGGGAGGGCTTTTTAAGTATGGGGGTGATGTGTGCATGTTTCAGAGGGGAGGGGAAAGTGCCGGAGGAGAGGGAGAGATTGAAGATGTGGGTGAGGGAGCGTAGGATGGAGGGGGAGGGAGGTCGTAGGAGTTGTGAGGGGATAGGGTCGAGGGGGCAGGTGGTGTGGAGGGCATCAGAGAGGATCTTGGAGACTTCCTCGATGGTAGTAAGGTCAAAGGTGTGAAGTGTTGGGGGGGCTTCAGTATGAGGAATGAAGGGTGGGGTGGAAGAGGAGGTCAGAGCAGTGGTGGGGGCGTGGGAGAGGGGTGATGAGGGGGTAGCTGAGTGAAGGGGAACGGGGTTGGAGGGAGTTTCAGCAGCGGCGAAGTCCCGGCGGGTTATGTTGAGGGGGAGGGGGGATCAGGGGGTAGCTGTGTGAGAGGGGACGTGTGAGTTGCGGTTATGTCCTTGCGAATTGTGTCAATCTTGTTTTTGAAGTGATTGGCAATCTCAAGGGCAGTGAGTGAGGTGCTGGGTGGAGGTGGGGGTGGAGAGAGTAGAGAGTTGAAGGTGGAGAAGAGTCAGCGAGGATTGGAGGAGAGGGCCTTGATGAGGGTCAGGAAGTAGGCTTGTTTGGCTGCATGGAGGGAGGAGGTGTAGGTGTGGAAGGCAGATTTGTAGCGGGTGAAGGCTTGTTGGGATTTGGTTTTGCACCATAGTCGCTCCAGGGCACAACTGTGTCGTTTGAGGGTTTTGGTGTAATCAGTCTGCCAGGGCTGGAGCGGTCGGGGTCTGATGTTGCGTGTGGTTAAAGGCGCTAGTGAGTCAAGGGCTGTTGACAGCGCGTTGTTGGAGGCAGTCATAGCCAAGTCGGGGCAGGTCAGGGGGAGGATGCTGTCATGGAGTTGATCAGCTGCAGAGTGGAGGGGGGCAGGGTTAAGGTTGCGGAGGTTACGGCTGGTAGTAGTGTGACATTTGGAGGGGTAGGCGTTGGAGGACGAGGAGATAGAGAAGGTGATCAGGTTGTGGTCAGAGAGAGGGAAGGGGGTGTTAGTGAGGTTGTGGGGAGCGCAGCGGTTGGAGAAGACAAGATCAAGGATATTCCCGTCGGAGTGGGTGGTGGATTGTATGCACTGTGCAAGTGCAAAGGAGGAGGTTAAGTGGAGGAGATGGGATGTGTCCGGGTTGTCAAGGTTGACAGGGATTTTGAAATCCCCAAGGATGATGGTGGGTAGCTCAGAGGAGAGGAAGAAGGGTAGCCAGGAGGAAAAGTCATCCAGGAAGTGGGATATAGATCCAGGAGGCCGGTATATCACAGCAATCTTCAGGGGGGTTGGGGAGAATAGTCGGAGGCAGTGGGCCTCGAAGGAGGAGAAGGATAGGGAGGGGGGGTTTGGGAAGACTCGGAAGGTGCTCTGCGGTGACAGAAGCAGACCAACCCCACCACCTTTACGACCGTTGGGCCTGGGTGAGTGGGTCCAGGTGAGACCTCCGTAGGAGAGTGCAGCAGGGGAGGTAGAGTCAGTGGGCTGGATCCAGGTTTCTGTGATCACTAGGAGGTTGAGGGAGCGGGAAACAAAGAGGTCGTGGATGGCGGTAAGCTTGTTGCACACCGATCGGGCGTTCAGGAGTGCACATGAAAACGGGGGGGGGGGAGATTTTAGGGAGCAGGGGGACAGATACTAAGTTGCGGGGGTTGCGGCGAGACGTGGAGGCGGGAGGGTGTTGTGCGGGTGAGGGAGGTGGTGGAGGGCCAGGATTCGGGGAGATGTCCCCCGCGGTTATGAGGAGGAGAAGGGTGAGAAAGGTGGCATGGGAGCGGGATGTGCAGGAGCGTGAGAAACTACTAGTGGAGGTGTTCGGGTCAGTGGGAGAGTGGAGTAATAGGAGGAGATGGTGGGTGCCGTAGAGGGGCGAAGGAAGCAGTGAGGACACAATATACAATTGTTTGGGAGGAGCAGAGGGATATAGTGAATGGATTTTGGGAACGGAGGAGAGGAAAATGAGAAGGAGGAGTGGAAGAGGCATTTTGGGGAGGTGATGAGAGCAGTAGTAGGGAGATGGTAGCAGTGAGGGTGAGATGTACAAGCTATGGGGTGGAGCAGAGGGGTAAAGAAATGAGATTTGGGAACAGAGGATAGTAATATGAAGAGGAGAAGAGGGGTGTATTATATAAAGGTACACAGAGTGGGACTCAGGCATGTAAGAGAAGTTTCCCGGGGTGTTTGCTTGCAGCCTGTCCAGCGTGCAGTAGAGTTTCTTGCTGTTGTTGAGTCTTCCTGCTGCTTAAGTTCTCCGGCTTTAGTTCAACTGCTGTGTTTAACTGCTTGGCACTCCTTCAAGGCAGCACTCAATCAGAAGCAGCACCCCCATCAGAGACTGTGCCCCCCATCAGTGATCTCCCCCCATGACCTGATCTAAATTTATAGGAGTTATTCAACTCCACCCCAATTAGAAGCTGATAAGGATCACATGAATAGTGGGGGATGTTTCATTGGGAACTGGCTACAGTCGTAAACCTGAGTGCAGCTGGAGGTGAGGACTGGTCAACATATACACAAATATAAATACACCATTTGTTCTGAATTTGACAGGAGTCAGTGTTTATCTAGTTAAGAGCAGAGATAGGAGACAGGTGCATTTACCCAGAGAAAAGCAGCAGGAGTCAATGCGTTTATATATAATGTGTTTATATATATTGGAGTATAGTAGCACTCCCACCACTGTCCTATACACTGCCGTATATACTGGACTATAGGAGCACTGCCACTACTGTACTTTACACTGCTGTATATACTGGAGTATAGGAGCACTCCCCTCACTGTCCTTTACACTGCCGTATATACTGGACTATAGGAGCACTCTCACCAGGGTACTCTACACTGCCGTATATACTGGGATATAGGAGCACTCCCAGTACTGTACTGTATGCTGCTGGATATAGTAGACTACGGGAGCACTCCCACCACTGTACATTACACACCCATGTATATACTATAGAGTATAGTAGCACTCCAACCACTGTCCTGTACACTGCCGTGTATACTAGACTATAGGAGCGCTCCCCCTACTGCACTTTACACTGCCGTATATACTGGACTATAGGAGCACTCCCCCTACTGCACTTTACACTGCCGTATATACTGAACTATAGCATTCGGTTTGTTTGCAGGCTGTTTGGCAAGTTGAGCTTGGAATTTTTCTCTTTTGTTGTTTGACATGCATCGCCCTTCCATGTGCTTCTTGATTTTAAGGCCAGTTATAGTTTGGGGCAGTGACCATTATTTGTACTGTTGAATTGTTGGTTAGGGGGCGCTCTGGACACCTTATCTGCTATTGTGCTGCATGCTGGGTGTCCAGTGCACTCCTGTACCTATACTTTGTAGGCTCTGAAAATTTGCAGAGTTAGGCTGGCCATACACTATACAATTTTCTGTCCAATTTCCTTTAGATTTACCTTCAACTATGTAGTGCAAGGGCCTGCCTAATTGGATATAATTGATAGTGTTGTTCAGGTTTGACCTCATATTATATGGTTTTTGGTAAATCTAAAACAAAATTCTCAAAAAAATAGTATAATGTATGGCCAGCCTTAGGAACTACAGAATATCGGGGTGCTGTGACGAGGCTCTGTAGCTTACACATGTATTTGCAAATCTGTGCTAACTAAACCCACGTTTTTATATTCAAAATGTTTTTATTGAGGTTTTCAGATAGCATGACAAACATAACATTGTATAGAAAAAGTCAAGTACAAGGTTCACATTAGGAGATTAACAGTATTTGCAATGCAAAAAGAGGTAACCGACCTCCTGTTACTGGCTGGGAGCCCGATTTTCCGTAATCATGTTTACATGAGAGGTATGCTCATTGGTTTGTGAACCGTACTAAGAGAAAAAACCGTGAAACTTAAGGGACTAGGTAGTAATAGGGAGAGGGAAAAGGGAAAAAAGAAAAAAAAAAGGAGGGGAAAGGAGGGCACCGATGAGCTACAAATATAGGATCCTATAAGAATTATGATTAGCAATCAGGTAACTGAGCAATTGGGGTGTTGCAACCATCGAGACCAGTGTAGTATAAATTTATGGTAGGAAGAGTTTCTGAGGGCCGTTCTGCGTTCCATCTCACATTGTGAGTTGAGATCAGCAACTAGACGGGATAGTAGGGGAGGTGACGTAGTTCGCCATAGTTTTGTAATGTTGGTCTTTGCTGCTACTAGGATGTGTATTATAATGATGCGTGAACGTACGGGAAATTTTTCTATTGTTAAATGAAGGAGTGCTATAGCTGGATTTGGGGGTGTTGGTAAATTTGAGACTGACGAGATTATTTGGAACACCTTATTCCAATACGACTTGAGGGATTTGCATGACCAGAGCAAATGAAAAAGCGAGTCACTTTCGCCACAATGTCTCCAGCAGGATTGTGATTGATGTGGATAGTATAAAGATAATTTGGTAGGGGTTAAATAGCATTGGTGTAGAATTTTCAAATATGCTTCCCAGTGGGAACTACATTTTGAGGCTTTGTATGTGATGGTAAAGGTTGTTTGCCAAGATTGCGGGGTTGTTGGGAGGATCAGAGTCTTCTCCCAGTTAGTTAAGGATGATGTATGGGTTATAAAAAGTGCTTCGGTTAGTAATGTATAGAAGGTAGAGATTCCTTTCTTTGGGTAAATAGTTTTGTGAAAGAAATGGTGCGCAGTAGCAGGGAGGTCAATTTCAAGTGGTATGTTTATTCTATGGAGTAGATGGGATATTCTCATAAAAGTAAATAGCTCCGTATCCGGAAGATGAAATTTCTTCTGCAGAGTTTGGAAAGAATCTGGTGCATGAATGTTGTAGATATCTTGGATATACTGTATGCCAAACGCTCTCCAAGAGGTGAGGTTCAAATGGGGGGATAGGAGCTGCAGAGAAGATATTGGGGTAGGCATTCGTATGTTAGTCTTGTGTGAATGAGTATGTGTTAGGAAATCATGCCAAGCTATCAGAGAGGCCTGGATACAAGGGTGTGTGTGTAGAGGTCCAGTTTGCGTCGTACGTGGCGTAAATAATAGATCTGACAGGGCACCTGACTGGTACATGGAAGCTTCCATGATTGTCCACGTTTTGTCATGGGTAGGGTGCCACCAGTAGAAGAGCTGGTCCAATAAGACCGCTTGGTAATAGGATTTTAAATGCGGGAGGCCGGCTCCTCCTCTGGAAGGAGGACGGATCAGGAGGTTTGTGGAACATCTAGCCCGTTTGGAGTTCCATAGGAATTTATTTAGAATTTTTTGCAGTGTAGAGAAGAAAGAGGAGGGTATAGGAATAGGTAATGTACGGAAGATATATAATATTTTAGGTAATATACACATTTTGATAGCAGCTATTCTGCCTAACATTGATAGAGTGGTTGTACGTAAGTTCTTAATCTCCCGCGGAATTGTGTCAAGTAACGGTTTAAAATTGGCTGCGTAGAGCTGGTTGGTTTTAGGAGTTAGTTTAATTCCCAGATAGGGTATATTATGTGGTTCCTATTTAAAAGGGAATCGTTTTGTAAGCAGGGTTTGGGTCGGGGCAGGTGTGTAGAGGTTTAAGATAGAAGACTTGGGTTCGTTAAGTTTATAATATGAAACATCTGCATAGGCATGTATGTGTGAGCGTATTGAAATAAGCGATTTATAGGGGTTTGTGATCATTAATATAATGTCGTCTGCAAAAAGACTGATTTTGTATTCATGCATGAGAAATTTAATTCCCGAGAAATTGGGGTCATTCCTAAGGTTGGATGCTAGTGGTTCAATGAGTAAAGCGAAGATTATGGGGGAGAGAGGGCAACCCTGTCTAGTGCCGTTAGAGATTTGGAATGGTTGTGAGAGCGTGCCATTGGTGAGGACTCTAGCTGAGGGTTTGGAGTATAAGGATAGAATTGCTGACAGCATCCAGTCTGTGATTCCGAATTTTTGGAGAGTAAGAGTCATAAATTGCCAGTGAATGCGGTCAAATGCTTTTTCTGCGTCAAGTGAAAGGAGGAGTGAGGGTTGGTTGTTTGATTCAAGATGGTGTAATAGTGATATAATTCGTCGAGTTGCGTCAGGAGCTTGTCTACCTGGTATGAATCCCACTTGGTCAGAATGGATTAGCGTGGGAAGGTATGGGAGCAGTCGTTGAGCTATTATCTTGGCATAAATTTTTAGGTCTGTGTTTATTAATGAAATTGGTCTGTAATTCTGAACTAATTGAGGGTCTTTGCCCGGTTTGGGGATAGTGGAGATTATTGATTGTAGCATGTCAGGGGGAAATTGCCCTTTAGAAGCGACATAGTTATAGAGATCAGATAGGTGTGTTTTGAGATTGGACGTGAACGTTTTATAAAATTTATTGGTAAAGCCGTCATTACCCGGTGACTTATTCATGGGAAGTTTCTTAATGGCGTTTTCGATCTCCGTGGGAGAAATTGGCACAGAGATTGAGGCTAATTGAGAAGGCGTAAGATGGGGGAGATCGGTATGACGTAGGAAATGTTCGATCGACGTGTTTGTAGGTTGGGTCGTGTTTGCGTCATCCTTAATATTGTATAGAGACTGGTAGTAGCACGCAAATGCGTTAGCAATATCTTGTGGGTTGGACAATGAAACATTTGAGATTGGGTGTTGAACCTTCGCAATTTTGTTTTTAAGCCGTTTTTTTTTAATGGTTTTGGCAAGGAGAGAGTTTGCTTTGTTACCCAGCGCATAGAATTGGGATTTCGTTTTTTGGAGGTTCGTGTCATAAGTATGTAATAGGATGGAGCGTAGTGTATTCCTATCTCGGTTTAAAGCCGCGGTTGTAGCGGGGTTCGGATTTTGTTTATTAGAATCTGCGTTCTGGCGTATGGAAATTAGGAGTTGGTCAATTTGCTGGGATCGTTGTTTTTTAAGGCGAGAATTTAATTGAATGAGGATACCTCTCATATAAGCTTTATATGTTAACCAAAGTGTAGTAATAGTAATGTCCGGGGTGGTGTTGGTTTCAAAAAAGAGGTGATGGGCATCCAGAATAAATTTCTGGTTTTCCGGATGATTCAAAAGAGTAGAATTTAGTCTCCAGATAGGTGGGATCGCTGATCGTCGGCAATCGTCCAAGGATATGGTGATCGGTGCATGGTCAGACCATGTTATAATTCCAATGCTGGATGATAAAACGTGTTGCAGCGTCCATTTGTCGGCTAGAAACATGTCAATTCTAGAGTACGAGAGATGTGGAGGTGAGAAGTAGGTGTAGTCTCTTTCTGTGCCATGTTGGCATCTCCAGATGTCATATAGATCATGGTCGTGTAAGAAGTGGTTGAGGTCAAGATTAATAGATTTCTTTTTAGAAGAGGAATCCAAGAGTGAATCGCTAAGAACATTGAAGTCTCCGCCAATGATGAGTCTGCCTTGTTTGTGTTGGGAGATAAGGGTGTAGAGTTTATGATAAAATCTTATTTGCTTGTTGTTCGGACCGTAAACATTCACCAAAGTGTAAGTAATCTCATTGATTTGGCATATCAAAATAATATATCGACCTTGTGGGTCGATTACAGTGGAAGTAGGTTGGAAAGAGAGAGCGTCATTAACGGCAATAATTACCCCATTTTTCTTTTTCGTGTTCGTTGCCAAGAATAGCTGTGAGAATCGGTGCAGATAGAGTTTAGGGGTCTTTTCTGTGGCAAAGTGGGATTCTTGTATGAAGATTAGATCTGTTTGAGTCTTTCTAATTTCTTTTGAAAGCATTGATCTCTTGAAAGGGGAATTGAGGCCTCGCACATTAAGAGATGTGATGGTAATCATTTGTAGGCAGGTTTTCTGAGTAGAAACAAATGTGGGAAATTTTTTTGGTGGTAATCAGGATCACAAGGTTGAGATCTTGTGCCAAGGATATATATTTGATGGTGCCAGGGGAAGGAACAGGTGTAACGGAAAGCAAAAACATTAAAAAAACACTTGCTCATAATGCAAGTACGCTATGTAGCCAAGAATGCTACTTCAAAACTGGGGGAGTCAAACCGGTTGTGACCTCTGGGAGGGTCACACCTACACAAAACTGTAAAAGTGGTGGTCAGAGAACGCCACCAGGGAAAACAATTAAGTAGTATAGACGCAGCATGTGCCGCACAGTCTTTCAAGTTGCTTCCATGTTTTGGACGGATCCAGGGTTGTTGTTCTGTGGGTCTGCAGGCAAAATACTCCAGGCCTTAAGGAAGTCCAGACCGGCCTCCAAGCTTTTAATAGTATAGACTCTGCCTTGGTGTCGTACTATTAATTTAGTGGGGAATCCCCACTGATAGGCCATGTTGTGATTTCTGAGCGCTTTCGTAATTGGAATCATTTTTTTTCGATTGGAAAGTGTTGCCTTAGATAAATCGGCGTAGAGACGCAGATTCGCGTGTGAGGATGGAAGTGGAGGTGGATTTCTAGCCGCCAACATAATTTTCTCTTTAATATGGTAGAAGTGTATTCGAACGAGCACATCTCTAGGGACGGATGCTGCTAGGAATGAAGGCTTAGGTAGTCGGTGGGCTCGATCGATTATGGCTTCTACTTCAGAGAGTGTTGGGATTAGAAGTTTGAGGAAATGATGCAAATACGGCACTAATGCGTCATTGGAGACCGTTTCTGGGATCCCCCTAAATTTAATATTATTGCGGCGCGAACGATCCTCCATGTCGGCCAATTTTAGGTTGAGTTGTTCGATATCTGATGCGTGGTCTGTATGAGCATCAATCAAATCATTGTGCGCTTCTACTATGTCTGCTATATTGTTTTCAATATGGCGGATTCTGCGTTCTTGTCTTTGCACCAGTGTGGTAATTTGGGTAAGCGGCGCCGATATATCATTATGCAGAGTTTGGCGCAGTGACGTCAGCATGTTCTTCATGCAGATTTCCGTCAATGGTTGGTCAGAGGCTGGGAATGCGTCAATATCAGTCAAAGTGGCATGTGGTGGCTGAGGTGGAAAGTTTAGGGCCTGGCAGGTGTCATCAGGGTCACTATCTAAGCGTGGCCTTGATTTAACTGGGCTGCAGGTCGTGGGTGAGAGTGGGGGTGAGAACTCACCAGGGTCCCCTGGATAGAGCTGATGCTGTAGCCTGGGATCGACAGGCTGGGACCTGTAGTCCTCCTCCTGGCCTCTGCTTTCTCCCTGTGTGCCTGCATGGCGGCCGCCATCTTGGATTCCCGGCACAACGGCCGGGAAGAAGTTAGTAAGTTTCCCTGGTTGCCCCGGGCTTTTTTTCCTGCGGGGCATGTCTAGTGGACTGCAGGCACCTTCCGGTAAGTGAATTTGTGTGTTTGTTTTCCCTGGGGCCGTAGTGTGCCGCTTCTCTGCTGGCGGGTGGACGGAGCTGTCTCTAAAGCGCGTCCATCCCGTGCCGGCCGCGCATGCGCCCTAAACCCACGTTTTTAACACATACTGTTAGACATGTTAAATTGGTTTGTTCGAAGGCTGTTTGGCAAGTTGAGCCGGGAATTTTTCTCTTTTGTTGCTTGACATGCGTCGCATTTCCATGTGCTTCTTACTGTGAAGGCCAGTTATAGACTGGGGCAGGGGCCATTTTTTGTAATCTCAAACCATGCAGAGCTTATTATGAATATCCATATAAAAGAACATCTAGGTAGCAGCGACCATAACATGATTTCATTTATTGTTAGCTGTACACATCAAGCATATATGGGAAAAATAAAAATGCTCAATTTTAAGAGAGCTAATTTTCCAAGGCTGAGAGCTGCTCTTCAAGACTTACACTGGGAGGGAATATTGGCATCAATGAACACAACACAGAAATGGGAGTTCTTAAAAAACCTGTGTGTGAACACTCTGCAAAGTATATTCCCATGGGCAACACATTTAAAAGGCTAAAAATCAAACCTATGTGGCTTACGGCCAAAGTTAAAAAAGCTATAAATAATTAGAAAAGAACTTTTATTAAATATAAAAATGAAGGAACGTGATCATCGTTTACATATTACAAAGAATATAACAGAATATATAAAAAGGAAGTCAAGGCCGCAACAATTGAAAACGAACGACAGATTGCAAAAGATAGCAGGACGAACCCCAAAAATTCTTTACAAAATTACAAAATAATCTAGGGGGGGTGACTGGGGACAAAGAGGAGGCAAATTTATTAAATCCCTTCTTCAGCTCTGTGTATACAAAGGAGCATGGGGGGGCTCTTGTCCATAATGGGGGGTGGTACTGACACAGCTCCAGATGATTCACATTGGCTCACAACTGATATGATCCAGAAATACTTAGATAGAATAAAGGTGAATAAAGTCCCTGGACCGGATGGCATACACCCACTCTTTAATGACTGGCATAGTACCACTGGATTGGCGTAAGGCCAATGTGGTGCCTATATTTAAAAATATTTTTAAAATATATAAATACATTTAAACAAATGTATAGTTGGGAAGATACTGGAGAGTTTAATAACAGACCACATAGATGAGTTCTTGCTGGAAAAATTTTTTAAGCAACAGACAGCGTGGATTCATGAAAGACAGTAGTTGTCTAACTAATCTGATTTCTTTTTATGAGGAGGTGAGCAAGACCTTGGACCGAGGGGTGGCAGTGAACGTGGTATACTTGGACAGAGGGGTGGTGGTGGACGTGGTATACTTGGACAGAGGGGTGGCGGTGGACGTGGTATACTTGGACAGAGGGGTGGCTGTGGACATGGTATACTTGGACAGAGGGGTGGCTGTGGACGTGGTGTACTTGGACAGAGGGGTGGCGGTGGACGTGGTATACTTGGACAGAGGGGAGGCGGTGGACGTGGTATACTTGGACAGAGGGGTGACGGTGGACGTGGTATACTTGGACAGAGGGGTGGCGGTGGATATGGTATACTTGGACAGAGGGGTGGTGGTGGACGTGGTATACTTGGACAGAGGGGTGGCGGTGGACGTGATATACATGGACAGAGTGGTGGCGGTGGAATACTTGGACAGAGGGGTGGCGGTGGACGTGGTATACTTGGACAGAGAGGAGGCGGTGGACGTGGTATACTTGGACAGAGGGGTGGCAGTGGACGTGGTATACTTGGACAGAGGGGAGGTGGTGGACGTGGTATACTTGGACAGAGGGGTGGCGGTGGACGTGGTATACTTGGACAGAGGGGTGGCGGTGGACGTGGTATACTTGGACAGAGGGGTGACGGTGGACGTGGTATACTTGGACAGAGGGGTGGCGGTGGATATGGTATACTTGGACAGAGGGGTGGTGGTGGACGTGGTATACTTGGACAGAGGGGTGGCGGTGGACGTGATATACATGGACAGAGTGGTGGCGGTGGAATACTTGGACAGAGGGGTGGCGGTGGACGTGGTATACTTGGACAGAGAGGAGGCGGTGGATGTGGTATACTTGGACAGAGGGGTGGCGGTGGACGTGGTATACTTGGACAGAGGGGAGGTGGTGGACGTGGTATACTTGGACAGAGGGGTGGCGGTGGACGTGGTATACTTGGACAGAGGGGTGGCGGTGGACGTGGTATACTTGGACAGAGGGGTGGCGGTGGACGTGATATACTTGGACAGAGGGGAGGCGGTGGACATGGTACACTTGGACAGAGGGGTGGCGGTGGACATGGTATACTTGGACAGAGGGGAGGGGGTGGACATGGTATACTTGGACAGAGAGGGTGGCGTTGTCGGACAGATTGTTATTTTTGTTGTTTTTACAGCAGCAGCAATTATAGCTACAAATACCAGCGAGTTATTATGAGGACCAACAATGGGGCAGAAGGACAGAGCGCACTACACAGGCCCGGTGTTCTTAAATGAAGTGTTTTTGGCCGTGTGTAGCAATCCGAGTGTCAGCTAATGGGTAGTAACGCCAAACCACAAATAACAAAATGTTTTTCACAGCCCAACTTTAGAGTCTATGATGTGTCCAGGACTCCAGCACGGGATTTGTTGTACATCGAAGATCCTGATGAGGTTTGTTCCATAAATATTACAGATTCATTTATAACTCGCTTGTTCCATCTTCTCCATAAACTGGGTTTATCTCCTGAAAATGAACACACGTGTTATTTGTTAAAGTCTCTTGTAACAGAACAGGGTACAAATAGATCTGGTAATCTGGATGGAGGTGTTTGTGTTTTTAATACTGCGCCATTTCTTGTCTGTATTGGGCTAAAGGTGCCTGCTATCCTCTGCTTGTCAATAGTACAATATTGTTCACCTAACGAGGGGCGTTCAAGTCAATCCGGAACTTTTGAGTTTATATAATAAAAGAACAAATTTCATGGAGTGGAATCTGCATTTATTTTTTTTAAATACTCCCCTGCTACATTTATCCCAGTGTGTAACTAATGCCTTGACACCTTCGGTATAGAAAGATTTGTCAGCCTGACCCATCCTAGGACAGCCGGCTTCATTCCTCATCATTATGTTCACCGTTCACACAGAAAGATTCGTCTCTTTATTAATTTTTTTCTTATTTTATTACATTTTTTTTCTTTACGATTATTTTTTAACAGACTGTTAGCAGAGCAATACGGTGTTACCATACCTCTTCACAGAGGAGAAACACCACAAGGACAGTCTATAGGGTGAATATTCACTGTGATAGTTAATCTCAGGCTATCACAGTGATCATGTGATCAGAATCTGGTTCCCCCGGGTCCCCCGCCCCTTGTGACGCCATCATGCGCTGTGATTGACCAAAGCAATGTACAGCTATTCATTATATATATAAAAAGTGTAGTGTAAAAAGTGACAGCAGAGAGTCTTTGACAAATCCTTTATTAAAAACAAAAATCAGCAAAATGTCCCCCGAAGTAGACCCAACGTTAATCACGATGCCCGCCGCCACCGCCGACCGAAAAAAAGGAAAAAAAACCCGCTCCGCTCTCAACGCTGGCTACTGGACGTCTGACAGCTGCAACCCTGATGACAGTTCCTAAATACTGGCATGAGGTCTCAAAGGGGCGGGTTCACACCTGCCCCCTTGTGATGTCATCATGCACGGTGATTGACCAAAGCATGGCACCTGACTTGTGGTCAGGTGCATTGCTTTGGCCAATCACAATGCTTTGTCAGGGTGCAGTGCATTGTGGGGCGCGGCAGGCGAACACACAAATGTTCCACTTGAACATACAGCCTATCCCTACTTGTCACCATCAGAGCTTAATACCTTTCTGGTAGGAATGATGGCCAGGGGTTAGGAGGCACAAGGTTTTCTCGGTGATGTACCCCTTGGGAGTGGTCCCTAAGGGGTGCCAAGAAGACACTTTAGATATTTGCACACCATTGAGTTTTCATTGGCACTTGGTCACATGACTTTATGCTTTTCTTGCACATTTCTCTCTTGCATATGTCTGTGGCTCTCTGCCCCCTGCTGTGCTCTTTGGCCCCCTGTGCTCTCTGAACCCTCTGCTCTCCATCCCAGTACTCTTAGCCCCCCCCCCATTTTCTCCACCCTTCATGCTCTACACTCCCCCCCTTTTCCCCTGCAACTCTGCCGGGTTCCCCCCTTCCCTCTCCCGCTTGCTGCTATGGCGGGGAATCTGTCAGGTTGGAGAGCGGCAAAGAGGCTGGTAAACGTGTCATTTACTGACCCCTTTCTTTTCCGAATGCAGAGCCAATGATTGGTACCGATCTCTGACTCAGTACAGAGCTATTCCTGTTCATTCATTCTATGCAGCTGAGGCTGCGGAGATAGAGATTGAGGACTGTGTCCTCAATCTCCTTTCTCGGTCCCAAAGGTGGAACATCAGGGGTCTGTTTCACCAAAGCCCCCCAATGAGGCTCCTAAAATTGGAATAAATAATTTTTTAAAAATATAATAACAAAAATAAACAAATGTAAAAAATGGTAATAAAGAAATACATAGACAAATAAATAAAATAACCAGGGTCACAAAGGTCGCACTTGCGACCAGGCCTTGGCGTACCGCCACCAGGCTTGGAGGGAAGGGCCCCGACTGAGGATCAGGGGGGCCCTTCATGGTTGCTTGGGCCCTGAAGCTTCTAGTTACGCCACTGAGATGACATGACTTTGGCAACATGACAGTCAAACACAACTGCATCGAATATTGAGGGATTTTCTTTAGATATTATGTTCATAGTGTAAATATTCTTTCACAAACTCCCCCTATAGAAGTATGGGATTGTTTAGGCAAATGTAAAACACAACATTGTAAGTAGTCTTTATTATATAATATCTAAAATATATACAAGTGATTTATAACATTCAACAATGGTGAAGCGCTATGCTTAACATAATTATAAAGTGCAATACGTGATGAATAAATAAAAATAATAATAAATGCACACTATAGTAATGTGTGCAAAATTAATGTGCCACAAAAATACCAGATTAAATTCCCATACTCAAAAATAAATCATATAATATATATACAATAAACATGATATACACAAGTGCAATATAAATAAATAAATAATCATCACAGTGATATAGTGTTGTAAACCCACACTTGTGGTGTTGTGCAAACACTAATTGTATCTGATATGCCAATCAAACAGCTAACCAGACCGATTATGTGAAATAATACAGTGATGTGGCACTCAATCTATTCACACAAAGGGACAGGTGCTCACAATGTATAAAAATATATATTCAAAAATTCAGTCCACAATAAAGTGCAAACAATAATAAATGTGCAAGTATGCAAATGAAGTGCTTCACTTCTCCACTCCACGCTTGATGTCTGCTCAGGTGACACTCTAGTGTATCTATCCTTAAGTGGTTAGAGTGCCTCCTCACCTCCTTAACGCGACCCCTAGGGACCACAGCTCATTTAGGTTATTGGAAGTTCCACCTGGCTCCACATAGACTCCACTGACAGAACTGGTACTCCTCTATATATACAGTCAGGTCCATAAATATTGGGACATGGACACAATTCTAACATTTTTGGCTCTATACACCACAATGGATTTGAAATGAAACAAACAAGATGTGCTTTAACTGCAGACTGTCAGCTTTAATTTGAGGGTATTTACATCCAAATCAGGTGAACGGTGTAGGAATGACAACAGTTTGCATATGTGCCTCCCACTTGTTAAGGGACCAAAAGTAATGGGACAGAATAATAATCATCAAACTTTCACTTTTTAATACTTGGTTGCAAATCCTTTGCAGTCAATGACAGCCTGAAGTGTGGAACGCATAGACATCACCAGACGCTGGGTGTCATCCCTGGTGATGCTCTGCCAGGCCTCTACTGCAACTGTCTTCAGTTCCTGCTTGTTCTTGGGGCATTTTCCCTTCAGTTTTGTCTTCAGCAAGTGAAATGCTCAATCGGATTCAGGTCAGGTGATGGACTTGGCCATTGCAGAACATTCCACTTCTTTGGTTGCTTTTGCAGTCTGCTTTGGGTCATTGTCCATCTGCACTGTGAAGCGTCCAATGAGTTGTGAAGCATTTGGCTGAATATGAGCAGATAATATTCCCGAAACACTTCAGAATTCATCCGGCTGCTTCTGTCAGCAGTCACATCATCAATAAATACAAGAGAACCAGTTCCATTGGCAGCCATACATGCCCACGCCATGACACTACCACCACCATGCTTCACTGATGAGGTGGTATGCTTAGGATCATGAGCAGTTCCTTCTCCATACTCTTCTCTTCCCATCACTCTGGTACAAGTTGATATCGGTCTCATCTGTCCATAGGATGTTGTTCCAGAACTGTGAAGGCTTTTTTACATGTCGTTTGGCAAACTCTAATCTGGCCTTCCTGTGTTTGAGGCTCACCAATGGTTTCCATCTTGTGGTGAACCCTCTGTATTCACTCTGGTGAAGTCTTCTCTTGATTGGTGACTTTGACACACATACACCTCCCTCCTGGAGAGTGTTCTTGATCCGGCCAACTGTTGTGAAGGGTGTTTTCTTCACCAGGGAAAGAATTCTTCGGTCATCCACCACAGTTGTTTTCCGTGGTCTTCCGGGTCTTTTGGTGTTGCTGAGCTCACCAGTGCGTTCCTTCTTTTTAAGAATGTTCCAAACAGTTGTTTTGGCCACGCCTAATGTTTTTGCTATCTCTCTGATGGGTTTGTTTTGTTTTTTCAGCCTAATGATGGCTTCACTGATAGTGACAGCTCTTTGGATCTCATTTTGAGAGTTGACAGCAACAGATTCCAAATGCAAATAGCACACTTGAAATGAACTCTGGACCTTTTATCTGCTCATTGTAATTGGGATAATGAGGGAATAACACACATCTGGCCATGGAACAGCTGAGAAGCCAATTGTCCCATTACTTTTGGTCCCTTAACAAGTGGGAGGCACATATGCAAACTGTTGTAATTCCTACACCGTTCACCTGATTTGGATGTAAATACCCTAAAGCTGACAGTCTGCAGTTAAAGCACATCTTATTCGTTTCATTTCAAATCCATTGTGGTGGTGTATAGAGCCAAAAATGTTAGAATTGTGTCCATGTCCCAATATTTATGGAGCTGTCTGTATGATCAGCGTAGTAGGACTCAAACATATGCGGTGAATACCAAGACCATAACGAGATAGACCTCCATAGTGTAATGCTGCTTATTCCAAATATCAAAAAAACAAAAAACAAAAAAAAAACACGTCAAATAGAACACACATTTAATCAGGTACAGACCAGCGGTTTCCCATGCACATGGTATCACACATGGGAACAATACCATACAGGTCTCTCTCCTGTCAGTATGGACATGCTGCTTTGTATGATGTCTCCCTAGTAACACAGCACACAGTTAACCCTTAGATCGCCTCAGATGTTAACCCCTTCCTGTCCAGTGCCATTAGTACAGTGTCAGTGCTTTTTATTAGCACTGATCACTGTATTGGTGTCACTGGGGATGTCAGTGGCAGTTAGTCAGTTCCTCCCCCCAGTGTCAGAATGCCCGCCGCAGTCCTGCTATAAGTTGCTGATCGCCGCCATTACAATTATAAAAAGAAATGTCAGTATATATACCACCATTTATAGACACTATAACTTTCAGGTAAACCAATGAATTTACACATTTTGGCATAAATTTGTGCTGAAATTTGTTTTTAAATTTTTTTTTTACTGGACGCGTTTAATAGCAAAAAGTCAAAAATATTGTTTTTTTTCAAAATTGTAGGTCTTTTGTTTACAGCAAAAAAAATTAAAAACACAGAGGTGATCAAATACCAAAAGAAAGCTCTATTTGTGGGAAAAAAGGGCATAAAATTCATTTGAATTGCAGCGTTGCATGACCGCGCAATTGTCAGTTAAAGTAACAGCAGCGCTGTATAGCAAAAAATGGCCTGGGCAGGACGGGGGGGGGGAAAACCTCTGGAGGGCGAGGGGTTAATAGTACTCACAGTTCAATCAAGATAAGGAATTGCTGAGAGCAGTATGACCAAATAACACCACATTAGAATCCCCCCCAAAAAAATAAAGGGGTAGGAAGGAAGGGGTCTCCACGTCCCCCCCCCCCCGCCCGGAAATCTCTGCAGGTAAGCACTGGCACCACGTAGAAACCAGCAAAGAGGAGAGAGACAGAAGGTGTGGCTTGTCTATGTCTATTATATATATAAACCACAAACTAATGTATTCATCCCACCGGATTGGATGACAGAAAACGCAAAACACCCAAATAGAGGGGAAAGGATGAAATATTGTACAGTCCTCAGCTGGGTAAGTCTTCCTCACCATACGGCCCCCACAGAAATCTATAAAGAGGTGCAACTCAGCAAAATAATAAATAATCCCATTTCCTCACAAATCGCACACTTATATAGGGGGGTTTGTGGCTGAATTCTGTAATAAGGATGTCGGCAAACATATCGGAAACCTCCCACAATTTCTGCAATAGTTTATATATGATATATACAGAAGATGGTAAATGTTTTGTTTCCTTAGGATGGCTGGATCCCCATTAATCTAATAAATCTCTCCCTATTGATACCCTTACACTCCATATTGTTTGTATAAACTGTCAGACACTTACCTGTAATGAAATCTCTCCAGAAAAATATCCAATATGCAAGCAACATTGATAAAATTAAAATGATGAATAGAAGAGAAAATATCACAATTATCGTTCCTACAAAAGAAAAGCAGAAGAGATGTAATATTAGTCACTCCCCAACATACTGACTATAATAAACCTATTGCTGCAATCACACAGCATTTATTTTACTGCAAGACGACGTTCACACGGAGGAGTTTTTGAAGCATTTTTGCGTTAAAAAAAGCACCTGAAAAAGCTCAAGAAAAATGCTTCTCTATGTGTGTGTGTGTGTGTCTATGTATGTCTGTGTGTGTCATGTCTGTGTCATGTCTGTGTGTGTCATGTCTGTGTCATGTCTGTGTGTGTCATGTCTGTGTGTGTCATGTCTGTGTCATGTCTGTGTGTGTCATGTCTGTGTGTGTCTATGTATGTCTGTGTGTGTCATGTCTGTGTGTGTCTATGTATGTCTGTGTGTGTCATGTCTGTGTGTGTCTATGTATGTCTGTGTGTGTCATGTCTATGTGTGTCTATGTAGGTCTGTGTGTGTCATGTCTGTGTGTGTCTATGTAGGTCTGTGTGTGTCATGTCTGTGTGTGTCTATGTAGGTCTATGTGTGTCTATGTGTGTCTATGTAGGTCTGTGTGTGTATTTGTATGTCTGTGTGTGTCTATGTGTGGGTCTATGTGTGTCTGTGTATGTTTTCCGCTGGGCATGTTTGTTAAAAAAAATCCCCAAAAATCAATGGAAAACGCCTGAAAAATGCCTCCGAGAAGCATTTTTGGTGCAGTTTTTAACCAATTCCGCGCCACCCTAAAGCAGAAATACAGCTACAGGGCAGCACGGGTGCACAAAATCATGCAGATATATGTGATTTTGCAGTTCCAGGTTATGGCCTTGGCTGTCAATCATTGGACCCACCCCGGTGATTTCTCACCAGCATCTGGTGTTCACCCGAGTATCTCCAATGGGGATGAGACCTGTGTATAAACAACACAGATCTCTCCCGTCAGCTCTGGCACACTGCTTTGTATGGCTCTGCATAGCAGCATGCTTACAGTGAAACACACACAGTTAACCCTTTGATCACCCCTTATGTTAACTTTTTCTTGCCCAGTGCCATTAGTACAGTGTTGGTACTTTTTATTTGCACTAATCACTGTATTGGTGTCATTGGGATGTCAGTGACACCAAGTCAGTTCCCCCCCCCCCCCCCCAGTGTCAGAATGTTTTTTTTTCTCAAAATTGTCGGTCTTTTTTTGTTTATAGCACAAACAAAATAAAAAAAAAAAAACACACAGGCGATCAAATACCACCAAAAGGAAGCTCTATTTATGAGAACAAAAGGACATAAATCTAATTTGGGTGCAGCGTTGCATGACTGCACAATTGTCAGTTAAAGTAACGCAGCGCCATATTGCAAAAAAATGGCCGGGTCAGGAGGGGGATGCTCAGGAAGGCAAGTGGTTAAGTCACATGTCCTTTATAGTGAATAGGGGGGAAAGAAAGATATACCTAGAGGAGGCAGGTCTACCGAAATTAAGAGAAACACAACTGAACTCTTTAGAGGAAGAAATAACTTCAGAGGAAATAAAAATTGCCTTAAAAAGCAGGGAAAAGTCCGGGTCCAGACGGATACACAGTTAAATACTATAAAAAATATAGAGAGCTTTTAATACCCAAGATGAAGAGTTATATGAACGCCTTGGGGAATGGGATGGAGATGAGGGGAGAATCGTTACAGGCTAATATAGTATTGATTCAGAAGGAAGATAAAGATCCCTCGCAATGTGTAAGTTATCGACCAATAGCGCTATTGAATGTAGACACTAAAATATTTGCAAAGGTTCTGGCAAATATACTAAAAGAACTGATGCCGGAGTGGATACATAGAGATCAAGTGGGGTTTGTTCCAGGAAGAGAGGGTAGAGACAACGCTCTGAGATCACTGCTGCTTATACAAGAGGGTAAAAAAGGGAAAACCCCAATGATACTGATGTCGATAGATGCCGAGAAGGAATTTGACAGAGTGAGCTGGGGTTTTATGATGGACACCCTGGAAGCGTTAGGAATGGGAGATAGAATAAGAGGGTGGATTGGAGAGTTATATAGAGGGCCTACCGCTACCATAATGGTAAATGGAGGAAGATCTGAGTATTTTAAGATGTCAAATGGTACAAGACAGGGATGTCCATTGTCTCCACTGTTATGTGTGTTATCACTGGAGCCCTTGCTGTCTAGGATCAGGAAGAACATAGACATAAAAGGAATAAAGATAGGAGATAGAGAAAATAAGGTAGCGGCGTATGCGGATGATTTGATGTTCTATGTAGGACATCACATCCAAATCTAATGAAAGCATTGAGAGAGTATGGAGAACTGTCGAATCTGAAAATAAACCCGACAAAGACTGAAATTTTAAATATCAACCTTAAAAATGGTGAAAAGGAAAAACTAAAAGAGGAATTTCCTTTCCTATGGAGAGATAAAGACTTAAAATACTTAGGAATAAAATTATCAGCCTCAACCACGAACTTATATAAAGCCAATTATATAGCACTATTAAATGAGATAAAGGCGGAGCTGAGGAGGGTGGGAAATGGAAATCCATCGTGGATGGCACGCATAAACCTGATAAAGATGATAATTGTCCTTAAAGTATTATACAAATTTCAAATGATCCCAATTAAACTCCCAGAGACATATTTTAAAGAACTCAGGAAAATGATGATAAAATATATATGGAGAAATAAAAAACCTAGAATAGGTTATGAGATATTGACTAGAAGTAAAGAGAGAGGAGGATTGGGAGTACCAGATTTCAGGAGATAATATAGAGCGGGGATCATTGCGAGAATTTTTGACTGGATCCATAATCCGGAGAAAAGTTGGGTTAAAATTGCGAAAGCACTGAGTGGAATAAGTTTAAGTAAAAGTATTTGGGTACCAGCACAATATAGGGAATTAGAGGAGAGCACCAGTAAGTATACTTTGAATGTTTTAAAAGAATGGGATTTACTACACAGACAAAAGGGATGGGTTTTTAATTCACAATTAATACCACTTAGGAACACAAAATATTTCATCCCGGGTATGGAAAGTATAGCAGGGAAATGGATCATAAAACAGGAGGCGCAATTGAGAGATATAATGGTCGGGGAAGAAATTGGGTCATATAAGGATATGGAAGACAGAAAGGGAGAAGTTTTTAACAAGATGGATAGATTAAGATATTACCAACTGAAGTACTTTTTTGAGAGTCTCCCAAAGCCCATAAGAACTAGAAAAGAGTGGAACCCATTTGAGAGATTATTTGAGTCACGGGGAAATGGTAGACACGGAATGGCAAAAATACACAAGATATTATTGGAGATTGACACTGACACAAAATTAATGCACATTGAGAAATGGGAAAGAGACATAGGAAGAAAAATAGAGGAGCAGGAGAAGAGGAAAATGTTCACATTAATTCATGAAAATATTAGTATGAGGGAAGTAGAAATAAATTATAAGTGTTTGAATAGATGGCACATTACCCCTAATATAGAGCACAAGATGAATACGGAGTTGTCACGGATGTGTTGGAGAGGATGTGGCGAGGTTGGCACGTGGTATCACATGTGGTGGGAGTGTTCAGAAATACAGGTGTATTTGCGGAGGATAGTCTATTTAATAAGGAAAATTACTAAAATCAATATAGGATTGGATCCAGAACTATGCCTCCTACATATCTCAGAGCTCTCTACGAAAGTTTACAAGAGTTCCGGGATATGGTATTACTTGACCGCAGCAAAGAGTCTGATCCCCAGGTTCTGGAAGAAAAGAGAGGTGCCAACTGAGGAGGATTGGATAAGTAGAGTAAATCAGCTATCCGGGACAGAAAGATTGTATTACACGTATGAGGACAAGTTGGAGATATATAATAAAAAATGGAAAGTCTGGGAAGAATATAAAGTAAAGGTGAAATATATGATGAGATAACATTCCTGGAAGTTGAATTAGAATAGGGTTTAGGAATAACAGAAAGACATGGAGTTTAATGAGAGAAAAAAAAAAGAAAGTGGAGCGTGGGTGGGAGAGGGATGATGGGGAGGGGGAGTTTGGGAGGGGGGATGGTATGAAAAGGAAGTTATATATATGGTCAAATAAATTTTATATAAATTACTGTTTTGATAATTATAATAATAGAAATGTTGAAATGACATGTATAAGACTTGAAAATAAATAAATATTTATAAAAAAAAAAAAAGTCACATGTCCTTTAAAAGACGCTCAGAAAGCACGGCAAAGCGTGTCAAAAACACATATGCACTTTTGCTGTGTTTTTGTGGGGGATCAGTGTGCAAGAAGCCTAACAGCCAACCAGTCACAGGTTACGATCCAATTGAAAAATGCATCAAAAATGCAACTCACCTGGGGGAGGTTCGCAAACCGCCATTTACATAATCGCATGACAAGGGAATTCACATTATATTCAGTGGTACCCTTCTAATCAACCTGGCGCAGTGCGATTTTGGAAAAGGTTCCTGGTGAGAATTCAGTCCCATAGACTTTCATGTTATCTCACAGAAGTCGCATCAGCATAGATAAGAAGCATTCCTATACACTTCCTTTATAGTTCACTATATGTACCACTGATGTATTATACATGGAGATCATATCCCCCCCTTATGTATTATACATGGAGATCATATCCCCCTTATGTATTATACATGGAGATCATATCCCCCCTTATGTATTATACATGGAGATCATATCCCCCCTTATGTATTATACATGGAGATCATATCCCCCCTTATATATTATACATGGAGATCATATCCCCCTTATGTATTATACATGGAGATCATATCCCCCCTTATGTATTATACATGGAGATCATATCCCCCCTTATGTATTATACATTGAGATCATATCCCCCCTTATATATTATACATGGAGATCATATCCCCCTTATGTATTATACATGGAGATCATATCCCCCCCTTATGTATTATACATGGAGATCATATCCCCCCTTATGTATTATACATGGAGATCGTATCCCCCCTTATGTATCATACATGGAGATCATATCCCCCCTTATGTATTATACATGGAGATCATATCCCCCCTTATGTATTATACATGGAGATCATATCCCCCCTTATGTATTATACATGGAGATCATATCCCCCTTATGTATTATACATGGAGATCATATCCCCCCTAATGTATTATACATGGAGATCATATCCCCCTTATGTATTATACATGGAGATCATATCCCCCCTTATGTATTATACATGGAGATCATATCCCCCCTTATGTATTATACATGGAGATCATATCCCCCTTATGTATTATACATGGAGATCATATCCCCCCTAATGTATTATACATGGAGATCATTACCCCCCTTATGTATTATACATGGTGATCATATCCCCCCTTATGTATTATACATGGTGATCATATCCCCCCTTATGTATTATACATGGAGATCATATCCCCCCTTATGTATTATACATGGAGATCATATCCCCCCCTTATGTATTATACATGGAGATCATATCCCCCCTTATGTATTATACATGGAGATCACATCCCCCTTATGTATTATACATGGAGATCATACCCCCCCTTATGTATTATATATGGAGATCATATCCCCCCTTATGTATTATACATGGAGATCATATCCCCCCTTATGTATTATATATGGAGATCATATCCCCCCTTATGTATTATATATGGAGATCATATCCCCCCTTATGTATTATACATGGAGATCATATCCCCCCCTTATGTATTATACATGGAGATCATATCCCCCCTTATGTATTATACATGGAGATCATATCCCCCCTTATGTATTATACATGGAGATCATATCCCCCCTTATGTATTATACATGGAGATCATACCCCCCTTATGTATTATACATGGAGATCATACCCCCCCTTATGTATTATACATGGAGATCATATCCCCCTTATGTATTATACATGGAGATCATGTCCCCCTTATGTATTATACATGGAGATCATGTCCCCCTTATGTATTATACATGGTGATCATATCCCCCCTTATGTTTTATACATGGAGATCATATCCCCCTTATGTATTATACATGGAGATCATATCCCCCCTTATGTATTATACATGGAGATCATATCCCCCCTTATGTATTATACATGGAGATCATATCCCCCCTTATGTATTATACATGGAGATCATATCCCCCCTTATGTATTATACAGGGAGATCATATCCCCCCCTTATGTATTATACATGGAGATCATATCCCCCCTTATGTATTATACATGGAGATCATATCCCCCCCTTATGTATTATACATGGAGATCATATCCCCCCCTTATGTATTATACATGGAGATCATATCCCCCTTATGTATTATACATGGAGATCATATCCCCCCTTATGTATTATACATGGAGATCATATCCCCCCTTTTGTATTATACATGGAGATCATATCCCCCCTTTTGTATTATACATGGAGATCATATCCCCCCTTATGTATTATACATGGTGATCATATCCCCCCTTATGTATTATACATGGAGATCATATCCCCCCTTATGTATTATACATGGAGATCATATCCCCCCTTATGTATTATACATGGAGATCATATCCCCCCTTATGTATTATACATGGAGATCATATCCCCCCTTATGTATTATACATGGAGATCATATCCCCCCTTATGTATTATACATGGAGATCATATCCCCCCTTATGTATTATACATGGAGATCATATCCCCCCTTATGTATTATACATGGAGATCATATCCCCCCTTATGTATTATACATGGAGATCATATCCCCCCTTATGTATTATACATGGAGATCATATCCCCCTTATGTATTATACATGGAGATCATATCCCCCCTTTTGTATTATACATGGAGATCATATCCCCCCTTTTGTATTATACATGGAGATCATATCCCCCCTTATGTATTATACATGGTGATCATATCCCCCCTTATGTATTATAAATGGAGATCATATCCCCCCTTATGTATTATACATGGAGATCATATCCCCCCTTATGTATTATACATGGAGATCATATCCCCCCTTATGTATTATACATGGAGATCATATCCCCCCTTATGTATTATACATGGAGATCATATCCCCCCTTATGTATTATACATGGAGATCATATCCCCCCCTTATGTATTATACATGGAGATCATATCCCCCCTTAATCTCCTCTTCTCAGTGGAGAATACATTCAGTTCCTCTACTCTTTCCTCATAGCTGATCTCATCCATGCCTCTTATTAGTTTGGTTGCCCTTCTCTGTACTTTCTCCAGTTCCCCAATGTTCTTTTTGTGAATCGGTGCCCAAAACTGAACTGCATATTCTAGATGAGGTCTTACTAATGATTTGTACCGGGGGAAGGGGGGGATGGTAATATGATATCTCTCTCTCTCTGGAGTCTATACCTCTTTTAATACAAGAGAGGATTTTGATCGCTTTAGAATCCGCAGCTTTGCATTGCTGCCATTATTAAGCTGGTGATCTACCAGAACCCCCAGATCCTTCTACACCATTGACCCCCCCAGATCCTTCTCCATTGACTCCCCCAGATCCTTCTCCACCATTGATTCTCCCAGTTGTACCCCCCGTAGTATGTATGATGCATATTCTTAACATCCAAGTGCAGAACCTTACAATTATCAACATTGAACCTCATTTGCCCCATAGTCCCCCAATTACACAGAGCATTGAGGTCGGCTTGTAAGTTGGAGACATCCTGTAAGGACATTATTCCCGGCACAGCTTGGTGTCATCTGCAAAGACTGAAATTATATTATTTATAAATATGTTAAAAAGTAAGGGTCCCAACACTGAACCTTGGGGTACACCACTAATAACACTGAACCTTGGGGTACCCCATTGATGACCCCAGACTATTCAGAGTATGAATCATTAACCACTACTCTCTGAATACGATCTTTTAGCCAGTTTTCTATCCATTTACATACAAATTTTTCCAAGCCTGTAGACTTTACCTTACACATTAGCCGTGTGTGGGGCACTGTGTCAAATGCTTTTGAAAAATCCAAGTATACCACGTCCACCGCCACCCCTCTGTCCAAGTATACCACGTCCACCGCCACCCCTCTGTCCAAGTATACCACGTCCACCGCCACCCCTCTGTCCAAGTATACCACGTCCACCGCCACCCCTCTGTCCAAGTATACCACGTCCACTGCCACCCCTCTGTCCAAGTATACCACATCCACCACCACCCCTCTGTCCAAGTATACCATATCCACCGCCACTCCTCTGTCCAAGTAAACCACGTCCACCGCCACCCCTCTGTCCAAGTATATCACATCCACCGCCACCCCTCTGTCCAAGTATACCACATCCACTGCCACCCCTCTGTCCAAGTATACCACGTCCACCGCCACCCCTCTGTCCAAGTATACCACATCCACTGCCACCCCTCTGTCCAAGTATACCATATCCACCGCCACTCCTCTGTCCAAGTATATCACGTCCACCGCCACCCCTCTGTCCAAGGTTTTGCTCACCCCCTCATAAAAAGTAATCAGATTTGTTTGACAACTTCTGTCTTTCATGAATCCATGCTGTCTGTTGCTTAAATTATTTGTTTCCAGCAAGAACTCCTCTCTGTGTCTTTTATTAAACTCTCCAGTATCTTCCCAACTATAGAAGTTACACTAACAGGTCTATAATTACTTGGTAAAGATTTTGACCCATTTTTAAATATTGGCCCCACATTGGCCTTATGCCAATCCAGTTGTACTATGCCAGTCATTAAAGAGTCCCTAAAAATTAGAAAAATGTGGATCATCTGGAGCTGTGTCAGTACCACGCCCATTATGGACAAGAGCCCCCCCATGCTCCTTTGTATACACAGAGCTGAAGAAGGGATTTCATGCATTTGCCTTCTCTTTGTCCCCAGTCACCCCTCTAGATTATTTTGTAAGGGGCCTACATGCTCGGACCGGACCTTTTTACGATTAATATATTTGAAGAATTTTTGGGGTTGGTTCTGCTATCGTTTGCAATCTGTCGTTCGTTTTCAGTTTTTGCGCCTTTATTTCCTTTTTGCATATTCTGTAAATTTTTTTGTAATGTGTAAACGATGATCGCGTTCCTTCATCTTTATATTTAATGAAAGCTCTTTTCTTATTATCTATAGCTTTTTTAACTTTGGCCGTAAGCCACATAAGTCTTTTATACTTGTTGCCCATGGGAATATACTTTGCAGTGTGTTCACATGCAGTTTTTATGAAGAACTCCCATTTCTTTGAGGTCCTTCCCTTCAACTTGCAGCTTAGTTCTTTTAATTGATTCTTAAGGAGCCTCCACCTTCCATGTATTTTGTCATTGGTTCCAATATGAACCAAGACAGCTGGGTCATGCCCAGCCCCCTCCCAGTAATTTATCAACCCGGTCCACCACATGCCGAACCCTGGCACCAGGGAGACAGCAAACCATTTGGTTGAGGCGATCCAGGCAACAAATTATTCTATCAGTCCTTCTGATTATAGAATCCCCTACTACCACCAGCTGTCTAGGCCTTCCTGCACTACCTTCACCACCCCTCCCAGATGGTCTGCCCTCCCTGCTGTTAGGGATAGCAGTGACATCCAGGGCTGCCACCCCTGAGCTTGCCACCCCAACATCTTCACCCAAATTGGCAAATCTGTTTGGGTGCTCAAACCCAGGGCCAGCCTTCCTTTTCTGTGAGCCCCTCCCACTCCCTCTCATTACAGCAACCCATCTTCCTACCTGATAATCCTGATTAGCCCGTCCGCCGTCCACATCAATCCCATTAGCTACCTGCTCAGAGAAGAGAAGACCCCTTTCATGGTTGTCAGTTCTGCCCGGTGTTGCAACTTGTTCCTCCAGATCTCTAACGCGAGATTCCAGAAGGGCAACCGGCTCCCATCTGTCGCAGCGGTATCCATCCTGGAGCTGTTGCTCCATTGCTGCATACATGCGGCACACTGTGCGCGGCACAAACCCTTCTACATACGTGTGGCACACTGTGCATGGCACAAACCCTTCTACATACATGCGGCACACTGTGCACAGCACAAACCCTTCTACATACGTGCGGCACACTGCGCACGGCACAAACCCTTCTACATACGTGCGGCACACTGCGCACGGCACAAACCCTTCTACATACGTGCGGCACACTGCGCACGGCACAAACCCTTCTACATACGTGCGGCACACTGCGCACGGCACAAACCCTTCTACATACGTGCGGCACACTGCGCACGGCACAAACCCTTCTACATACGTGCGGCACACTGCGCACGGCACAAACCCTTCTACATACGTGCGGCACACTGCGCACGGCATAAACCCTTCTACATACATGCGGCACACTGCGCACGGCATAAACCCTTCTACATACATGCGGCACACTGCGCACGGCATAAACCCTTCCATCCTGCTAGCACTCATATCCCAGTTACAATATTAACAGGAAAGATCAGTTGTCAGGTTAGTAGACTCCTGTTATAATCTCCTGTTTTCCACTCCGGTTTTTTAACTCCACTTAGCAAATGTCCACTTGGTCAAAGGTCCGGCAAGCAAAATACAGGCAAGCTCAAAAATGAGCATGCTCAGAGTGAGCTCTACAGCAAGTTATATAGGACCTGTATCACCTGGGACCAATTAGCCCCTCCCCTTAATTAGCAGAGTGAAGGAAGACAAGGAAAGGAAAAGAGAAAAAAAACCTGGTACACACTTCTTAACATTTGGTAGACGTGCTATTTGCTTTGCTCCACATCAAAACTGGGACTAAATTTTCATTATACAGAGTTTTGGATATTTCCGAATTACAATAGAAATTTCAACGAATCCAAAATAACGAAACAAAATTTAGTCCGAAATAATTTGAATTGAATTTGAAAACAAATTCGAACTGTAAACATATTGCCGATTTCCTTTAAAGACTGTGTATTAGTGTTTTTGAAAAGAATAGAATAGAGTAAAATAGAATAAAATACCATAGGAAAGAATAGAAAATAAAAAACAATAAAATAAAAATAGAACAGAAAGAATAAAATGGCCTTACAAAATTTGAATTTCAAATAGAATAGAACCAGCTATTTTTCACAATGAATTTGGATCGATTCGTTATTTTTTATTCAAATTCGGTTTAAATCCATTGGAAAAAAATTAGAATTCCGTTTTAAAAAAAACTAGACTAAACAAATTTAATTACAAATGCTGCAAAACAAAAATTATTAACACTCCCAAATGAAACACATTTTATTTGTTCTGCCCTATGTGAAAAAGTAATTGCTTCTCCCCTCCCTTGCTAAATCATGATTGAACTGTGATTAACCGCATTTATTGGAAAGTTGAGTTAAATTTCACTTGCCACGCCCAGGCCTGATTACTACCAGACCTGTTGAATCAAGAAATCCATTAAACAGAAACATTTAAAGGGACCCAGGATGCTCTAGGCTTACTTGATAATGTGCTGCTGAGCATGGAGTTTACCAACCCAAAAATGTGTTGCCTTTGGTCTGAGATCATCATAAGCATGCATGTTATCATTTCTATGATCGTTGGTGAAGTAACTGATATTTCTTTGTAAAAAACAATCAGTTTCAAAAGAAATGAACAAAATAACAATCTCATGTGACATCACTAAACACCCGCCCCCTACATGCCTTTAGGACTTCTTGCAGAAGGCTCCTCTGGTCCACCAACATTCTGGTGTTACACCAACTCTACTACCTGGGGCTGTACAAGAGGCCTGTTGGCTGATGCATGGCTTACATTGTACACCAGATTGTGGACATATCTGGACTTTCACAAACTTACCAACAAAATTCCTCAGGAAGTGCAATGACAAACCAAACAAGACCAATGATGTGATGGATGATACCGTAAAGATTACCCCCAAAACAGCTTTCATCCTTGGACCCGATCCTATAAAAGAAAAGCACAATAAGTGTAATTGTATTTCTGAATGTCTGGAAAACAATTCAACAACATTTCTGCTTTTCCCGACTATAAACCGATGTCTACGATGTATCTGTCACTTTAACAGCTCCGCATCTTAACCTCCCCAAATGTGAGGATTGGATTGTACAACTCTCTATATTCTCCTCAAGCAAGTGTTTGCTTTTTTTTTTCATTTTCTGCCCCAGGATGCTTCCTGACTGGTGATGAATGAACTGGTCTGGGTTCAGATTAGACATCTGCAGAATGAAAACATTTGTTTTGTTGCATTTGTAACGAATTTCATTTCAATTTGATTTGTTGATTTGTTTTTAACCAAATTCAATTCCTCTCCTTTCCCTCTCCTTTCCTTTCCTCCCCTCTGCTTTCCTTTTCCTCTCCTTCCCTTTCCTTTTCCTCTCCTTTCCTTTTCCCTTCTTTTTCCTTTTTCTCTCGTTTCCTTTCCTTTCCTTTCTGTTCCTTTCCTTTCATTTCCCTCTCCTTTCCTTTCTTTCTCTTTTCCTTTCCTTTTCCCTTTCCTCTCCTTTCCTTTTCCTTTCCTTTATAGTCCTTTCCTTTTCCTCTCCTTTCCTTAGTTACTAATTTTGTTTTGTTGCATTTGTAACAAATTTTGTTTCAATTGGATTTGCTGATTTGTTTTCAACCAAATTCAATTCCTCTCCTTTCCTTTCCTTTCCCTCTCCTTTACTTTCCTTTCCCTCTCCTTTCCTCTCCTCCCCTCTCCTTTCCTTTTCCTCTCCTTTCCTTTCATTTTCTTTTCCTCTCCTTTCATTTTCCTCTCCGTTCCTTTCCGTTCCTCTCCTCTTCTTTCGTTTTCCTCTCCTTTCATTTTCCTTTCCTTTCCATTCCTCTCCTTTCCTTTCCCTCTCCTATTGCTCTCCTTTCCTTTCCTTTTCCTCTCCTTTCCCTCTCCTTTTTTTCCCTCTCCTTTTTTTCATTTCCTTTCCCTCTTCTTTTTTCCCTTTCCTTTTTCCTCTCCTTCTCTTTACTTTCCCTCTCCTTTCCTTTCCTTTCCCTCTCTTTTCCTTTCCTTTTCCCTTTCCTCTCCTTGCATTTTCCTCTTCTTTACTTTCCTTCCCTTTTCCTCTCCTTTCCTTAGCTACTAATTTTGTTTTGTTGCATTTGTAACGAATTTTGTTTCAATTTGATTCGTTGATTTGTTTTCAACCAAATTCAATTTCTCTCCTTTCCTTTCCCTCTCCTTTCCTCCCCTCTCCTTTCCCTTTCCTCTCCTTTCCCTTTCTCTCCTTTCCCTTTAATTTCCTTTTCCTCTCCTTTCCTTTCCCTCTCCTTTCCTTTTCCTCTCCTTTCCTTTCCCTCTCCTTTCCTTTCCCTCTCCTTTCCTTTCCCTCTCCTTTCCTTTCCCTCTCCTTTCCTTTCCCTCTCCTTTCATTTTCCTCTCCTTTCCTTTTCCTCTCCTTTCCTTTCATTTCCTTTTCTTTTCCTATCATTTTCCTCTCCTTTCCTATCATTTTCCTCTCCTTTTCCTTTCCCGCTCCTCTCCTCTTCTTTCCTTTTCCTCTCCTTTCATTTTCCTTTCCTTTCCATTCCTCTCCTTTCCTTTCCCTCTCCTATTGCTCTCCTTTCCTTTCCTTTTCCTCTCCTTTCCCTCTCCTTTTTTTCCCTCTCTTTTTTTCCTTTCCTTTCCCTCTTCTTTTTTCCCTTTCCTTTTTCCTCTCCTTCTCTTTCCTTTCCCTCTCCTTTCCTTTCCCTCTCTTTTCCTTTTCCTTTCCTTTTCCCTTTCCTCTCCTTGCCTTTTCCTCTCCTTTCCTTTCCTTTCCGGTCCTTTTCTTTTCCTCTCCTTTCCTTAGTTACTAATTTTGTTTTGTTGCATTTGTAACGAATTTTGTTTCAATTTGATTTGTTGATTTGTTTTCAACCAAATTCAATTCCTCTCCTTTCCTTTCCCTTTCCTTTCCCCACCTTTTCCTCTTCTTCTTTCCTCTCCTTTCTTTTCCTTTCCCTCTCCTCTCCTTTCTTTTTCTTCTTCTTTCCCTCTCCTTTCCTTTCCCTCTCCTTTCCCTTTCCTCTCCTTTCATTTCATTTCATTTCATTTTCCTCTCCTTTCTTTTCCCTTTCCTTTCCATTTCCTCTCCTTTCATTTTCCTCTCCTTTCATTTTATTTTGCTTTCCCTCTCCTCTCCTCTTCTTTCCCTCTCCTCTTCTTTCCCGCTCCTCTCCTTTCCTTTCCCTCTCCTCTCCTTTCCTTTTCCTCTCCTTTCCTTTTCCTCTCCTTTCCTTTTCCTTTTTTCCCCTCTTCTTTCCTTTCCCTCTTTTCCTTTTACTCTCCTCTCCTTTTCCTCTCCTTTCCTTTTCCTCTCATTTTCCTCTCCTTTCCATCTCCCCACTCCTTTCCCCTGAAACATGATGAATCTTCAGCTACATCCTATTCTTTTATATTCAGGTGTGCAGAACCACCTGGCCACCTCTGATTGGTTGCTGCTATGAGCCTAGTGGGAATGGAAAACTTTTCTGGATTTCTCCTTCCAGTGCAACAAACTGCTCTTCTGACCATCTTGGTTTGGGAAAATCATTTTGTTCCTCACATTTAGGTACTGAAAATGTGATCACTTTCACTTTGTGACTATAATAAACATACATTATAACTCATGATAATTTGTGACGTCATCAATGTCTCTTATATTCACATTTTAAAAAATAATAAAATAGAATAAATCAGAATAAAATAGAAACAGAATAGAAAAAAAAATAATAGAATAGAAAATAAAGGAAAAATGATGGAAAAGATTAGAATAGCATAGAAAAGAAAGAATATAGCCATCTTTTGAAATTTGAATTTTGATGGAAGAAAATAGAATATAGCTGTCTTCTGAAATTCACGTTTCAAAAAGAATAGAATAGAAAAGAATAGAATAAAGCAAACTAAAATAGAAACAAATAGAATAAAAAAATAAAAGAATATAATAGAAAAAGAAATAGAATAGAAAATAATAGAATAGAATAGAATTGAAAAAAAAATATTGCCATCTTTTGAAATTTGAATTTTGAATAGAATAGAAGAAAATAGAATATAGCTGTCTTCCGAAACTAAATTCACATTTCAAAAAGAATTGAAAAGAATAAAACATAATAAAATAGAAACAAATAGAATAGAATACAAAATAAAAGAATAGAATAAATATAGCCATCTTCCAAAATTCAAATGTTTGTTTTTGATTCAAATTAATTTCCAGTTCATTTAAAATTTGACTCAATTCGAATCCATTGTAAAGTAATTGAAAAGTAACTGGTCAAAAACAAAAAAAAACTAAATTAAATGGCATGAATTTAGTAACAAATGCAACAAAACAAATTTAGTGACCTAAAATAGAATTTGAAACTAAATGAATGTTTTTGTTCTGCACGTCTAATCTGAGGTTCTAATGACATATACACACCTTGCAGCATTTATTTACTTCCAGATAAAATAGCAAAAACTTACTGTGATTAAAAACGATCCTCAAACAGTATGTGAAAACTGAGATGATGAATGCAACAGCTGAAGCCATAGAAATACCTATCTCTGGATTCCGTCCTATAAAAGAAAAACACAACAGATATTATCTCAGTCCTGCATGTCTGGAGAACCCAACACTTCTATATATACTGACTGTACATTTATCATTGCAGGTGAAGCATTTATATTACTGGATTAGAATAGGTAGAATAGGAGGCTACTAGTGTTCAAGGTATCCGCCCACTAAATATACACTATACTGCCTGAAGTATTGGCCCCGCCCTCCCAATCATGTGATTCAGGTGCTCCAATCCCCTCCCAATCATGTGATTCAGGTGCTCCAATCCCCTCCCAATCATGTGATTCAGGTGCTCCAATCCCCTCCATATCCAGTGATTCAGGTGCTCCAATCCCCTCCATGGACACAGGTGTATACAATCAAGCCCCTAGGCATGCAGACTGCTTCTACAAACATCGGTGAAAGAATGGGTCGCTCTCAGGAGCTCAGTGACTCCAAGCGTGGTCCCGTGATAGGTGGCCACCTGGGCAATAAGTCCATCCGTGACATTTCCTGGCTACTAAATATTCCACGCTCAACTGTTAGTGGGATTATAACAAAGTGGAAGCAACTGGGAACAACAGCCACTCAGCCACCAAGTGGTAGGCCACGAAACATGACAGGGCGGGGTCAGCGCATGCTGAAGCGCACAGTGCGCAGAAGTCACCAACTGTCTGCAGAGTCAATAGCTAAAGACCTCCAAACTTGGTGTGGCCTTCAGATGAGCACAACAACAGTGCGTAGAGAGCTTCATGGAATGGGTTTCCATGGCCGAGCAGCTGCATCCAAGCCTTCCATCACCAAGTGCAATGCAAAGCGTCGGATGCCGTGGTGTAAAGCACGCCGCCACTGGACTCTATAGTAGGAGAGACGTGTTCTCTGGAGTGACCAATCACGCTTCTCTGTCTGGCAATCTGATGGATGTGTCTGGGTTTGGTGGTTTCCAGAAGAATGCTACTTCCCTGACTTCATTGTGCCAAGTGTAAAGTTTGGTGTAAGTTTGGTGGAGGGGGGATTATGGTGTAGGGGTTGGGCTTGGCCCCCTAGTTCCAGTGAAAGGAACTCTTAAGGCGACATTTTGGACAATTTCATGCTCCCAACTTTGTGGGAAGAGTTTGGGGATGGCCCCTTAGTGTTCCAACATGACTGCCCACCAGTGCACAAAGCAAGGTCCATAAAGATATGGAGGAGCCAGTTTGAGGTGGAGGAACTTGACTGTCCTGCACAGAGTCCTGACCTCAACCCCTATTTAAGCTGGGCTTGAACTTTGCATTGGTGCTGTTTGGTCTATTACTTTTGAGCACCTGTGCATCCTGTTACCTGTGATTCCATTGCTGATCTGACCTGTTATTGATCCTGCTTGAACTCTGCCTGCACTGACCCCTGGCCTGCCCTCTGACTATTCTCTTGCCTGCCGTTTCTGCTTACTCTGCCTGTTAGTTGCTGACCCGGACCGCCTGACCTTGCCTTACTCTGCTCCTGCACCTGAACCGGCTTCTCCTTGCCAGTATCCTGCTCCTGCACTTCTGCCAGTGTGCCATCCACCAGCTGCTCCTGCATTCCTGACGCACGTCAACATCCATCCACAGAAGTCCTACCAGTCACTCGTGCACCTCTGTGCTCCGGTGCTCCCTGTTACTCTGCCAGGGCCCCTGAGCCAGAGCTGTAAGGGAAGCCTTCCTCTGCACTTCAGGTTCTACCACCAGGTACCTTACAGGTTGTTTCACATTGTAAACACAATGGCAGGGGTCCTGCATGATGTCATTGATCAAAAGTGGCCATGACCATTGGTGAACAACATCACCCAGCATCCACGTCAGTTTGTTGACATTTAGCAGGCTGCCATTGTGGTGGGGCAGCATTGTCATTGTGGTGGGTTGTCACTAGAGTTACTTTACAAGACGCACTTTAATACAACACACATGTGATGGGAATACTGGATATTGTTTTATTAATAAATGTCTTGTAAGGATAAAGCTCTATGTTTTGGTCATGTGTTTTCGGTGCATATTTGATGGAGGAGGAGAGCTAAGAGAGTGGAGGAGATTCATGCCCATTGGACACAAGACATCAGTCCATAGAAGGGACACGTGCCATTGATGACCTCACTTAGCGGTTTGGTCATATACAGTTGTGTTCAAAATAATAGCAGTGTGTTAAAAAAAGTGACTAAAGCTTGAAATCCTTCTAATAGCTTTTATTTCCATCCACACAAATGCATTGGGAACACGACACATTCTATTCCAAATCACAACATGAAGAAAAATACATCAAATTTGTGTTGTTCCTCTAGAAAAATTGAAGAAAAGTGAATATTAGACGGTTCAAAAAAATGGCCGTGTTTGTATTCTTCTTAACAAACTCAAACATTCACTATATAAACTGAGAAATGTTTGAAGATTTTGCTTTCCTTTGAATGACTTCATGAATATTTGGTTGTAGTCGCACTGTTTCTGAGAACTGCTGTACATCTGTGTTGCATGGAGTCCCCCAACTTCTGGCCCCTGTGATCAGGTATTCCAGCCCAGGATGATTGGACCACATTCCACAGTTCTTCTCTATTTCTTGGTTTGGCCTCAGAAACGGCATTTTTGATGTCACCCCACAAGTTTTCTATTGGATGAAGATCCGGGGATTGGTCTGGCCACTCCATAACGTCCATCTTGTTGGTCTGGAACCAAGCACGTTTACTGGTGTGTTTGGGGTCGTTGTCTTGTTGGAACACCCATTTCAAGGGCATTTCCTCTTCAGCATAAGGCAGCATGACCTCTTCAAGTATTCTGATGGATTCAAACTGATCCATGATCCCTGGTATGCGATAAATAGGCCCAACACCGTAGTATGAGAAACATCCCCATATCATGATGCTTGCACCACCATGCTTCACGGTCTTCACAGTGTACTGTGGCTTGAATTCAGTGTTTGGGGGTCGTCTGACAAACTGTCTCCGCCCACTAGACCCAAAAAGAACAATCTTACTTTCATCAGTCCACAAAATGTTGCCCCATTTCTCTTTAGGCCAGTCAATGTGCTCTTTGGCAGATTAAAACCTCTTCAGCACACGTCTTTCCCAACAGTGGGACTTTGCGGGGACTTCTTGCAGATATCTTGGCTTCATATCGGGGTCTTCTAATTGTAACAGTCCTCACAGGGAACGTCACACCTTCTTTCATCTTCCTGGAGCTGATTGTTGGCTGAGTCCTCACAGGGAACGTCACACCTTCTTTCATCTTCCTGGAGCTGATTGTTGGCTGAGTCCGCCCCATTTTGGCTATTCTTCTATCCATTCCAATGGTAGTTTTTCCCTTTCTTCCACGTCTTTCAGGTTTTGGTTGCCATTTTAAAGCATTTGCCATCATTTTAGCTGAGCAGCCGATCATTTTCTGTACTTCTTTATATGTTTTCCCCTCTCCAATCAACTTTTTAATCAAGGTACGCTGTTCTTCTGAACAATGTCTGGAACGACCCATTTTCCTCAGAATTTCAGAGAGAAATGCACTGTAACCAGCATGTCCAACATTTGCTGCCTTCCTTCCTTAAATAAGGGCAATAATTGCCACCTGTTTTTCAAAGAATGAATGACGTCACTAATAGAACTCCACACGGCTATTATTTTGAACACGCCCCTTTCAATGAGTGATCCAATGACACAGAATCAGCAGCATGCATGTCATGACTGTCGGGTCTGTTGGATTTCTATTACAGTTGTGACCAAAATTATTCAACCCCCACTGAAATTGAGTGTTTTGGCCAGTTTGACATTGCTTTTGATCATTCAGTCATCTTGCTTACATTTACATTAAAGAGGCACTTGTAGGTCAGACAAATATAACATAACAGTTATAATGAAATAACCACAAATGTCTTTTCTGTGCTCACAGCATTATCAGTTTTATTCAACCCCCAAGTGACATTCAATCTTAGTACTTAGTACAGCATCCTTTTACAGTTATAACAGCTTTTAAACGTGAAGCATAGCTTGACACAAGTGTCTTGCAGCGATCTACGGGTATCTTCGCCCATTCTTCATGGGCAAAGGCCTCCAGTTCAGTCACATTCTTAGGCTTGCGCACTGCAACTGCTTTCTTTAAGTCCGACCAGAGGTTCTCAATCGGATTTAAGTCTGGTGACTGCGATGGCCACTCCAAAATGTTCCAGCCTTTCCTCTGCAACCATGCTCTAGTGGACTTGGAGGTATGCTTGGGATCATTGTCCTGTTGAAAGGTCCAACGTCTCCCAAGCCTCAGGTGTGTGACGGACTGCATCACGTTTCCATCCAATATCTCCTGGTACTGAAGAGAATTCATGGTACCTTGCACACGCTGAAGCTTCCCTGTACCTGCAGAAGCAAAACAGCCCCAAAGCATGATTGACCCTCCACCATGCTTCACAGTAGGCAAGGTGTTCTTTTCATCATAGGCCTTGTTCTTCCTCCTCCAAACATAGCGTTGATCCATGGGCCCAAACAGTTCTAATTTTGTTTCATCAGTCCACAGAACACTATCCCACAACTTTTGTGGTTTGTCCACATGGCTTTTGGCATACTGCAGTCGACTCTTCTTATTCTTTGGAGACAGCAAGGGGGTACGCCTGGGAGTTCTGGCACGGAGGCCTTCATTACGCAGTGTGCGTCTTATTGTCTGGGCTGAAACTTCTGTACCCACATCTGACAAATCTTTTCTCAGTTCCTCAGCAGTCACACGGGGACTTCTCTCCACTCTACGCTTCAGGTAGCGCACAGCAGTCGAAGTCAGCATCTTCTTTCTGCCACGACCAGGTAGCGTTTCAACAGTGCCCTTTGCCTTGAATTTGCGAATGATGCTTCCTAAGGTGTCTCTTGGTATGTTTAACATCTTTGCAATCTTCTTATAGCCATTGCCCTTCCTGTGAAGAGAAATCACCTCTTCTCTTGTCTTCCTGGACCATTCTCTTGCCTTCACCATGTTTGTAACCACACCAGTAAATGTCTAGAAGGAGCTGAGTATCACAGTCATTTTAAAGCTGCCTAATTGGTGCTTATTATGCTTGATTGCTGCTCGGTGACATCCACAGGTGTTTTCAATACCTGATGGAAAGCACCTGTATGAACCTCTGTTCTTCAGAGTGGTAGTCTTTAAGGGGTTGAATAATTGTGGCAATGAAGAAACCACATAAGAACCATTTACTACTGTATTACATAAACAATTGATGTCATTTTAGTTGCATTTGGGTAGTTACAACGTCCTTGTAGGATTTGATTCTGAATACAATTCCAAATGTACACTATAGTCCCTAAACCCCTTTACAGCATTGGGGGTTGAATAATTTTGGTCACAACTGTACTCTACTACACCTGCTAGGAAATTATTTGCCATGTAGAAATATCATTTCCACCAAAAACAGTGATTGATCCGGTTAGTGATGTCTGACTGCTATTATTTTGAACATACATCAGGTGAGAGCACATCCGGTGAAGGTGTACAGACACGCTTATTGGTTTGCAGTGTATAGAAGCACGGAGGGTTCCAAGAAGTAATTTGGAATTTAAGCATCTGAGAAGATACACTATATTGCCCCAGGTATTGGTCTGCCGGCCTTTCCACACGCATGAACTTTAATGTCCTCCCAGTCTTAATCCGTAGGGTTCAATATTGAGTTGGCCCCGCCCTTTCCACGCACATGACCTTTAATGGCACCCCAGTCCTAGTCTGTAGGGTTCAATATTGAGTTGGCCCCGCCCTTTGCAGCTATAACAGCTTCACCTCTTCTGGGAAGGCCGTCCACAAGGTTTAGGAGGGTGTCTATGGGAAGGTTGGACCATTCTTCCAGAAGCACATTTGTCAGGTCAGGCACTGATGTCGGGGGAGGAGGCCTGGCTCTGCAGTCTCCGCTCTAATTCATCCCAAAGGTGTTCTATGGGGTTGAGGTCAGGACTCTGTGCAGGCCAGTCAAGTTTCTCCACCGCAAACTTGCTCATCTATGTCTTTATGGATCAGTGGTGGCGTGCTTTACACCACTGCATCCAACGAAAAGAATAGACTAAAACAGAATAGAATAGAAAATAAAGGAAGAGTATAGACTAGAATAGAGAATAAAAGAATAAAAAAAGAATAGAATATAGCCATCTTCTGAAATTCAAATTTGAAAAAGAATAGAATAAAAAAAGAATATAGCGGTCTTCCAAAATTAAAATTTAAAAAATAGAATAGAAAAGAAGATAATAAAATAGAATAGAATAAATTAGAATAGAATATAGATGTCTTCCAAGTTTCATAAAGAATATAATAGTATAAAATAGATTAGAAAAGAATAGAACAAAAAATAAAATAGAAAATAAAATACAGTAGAATAGAAACATATAGCAATCTTCTGAAATTTGAATTGTGAATAGTATAGAATCAGCTATTCTTCACAATTAATTTGGATCGATTAAATATTTTTGATTATGAATTTGATTCCAATTTGAATTCAGTTCGAATCCATTGGAAAAACTTGAATCTGGTCGAAAGTAAATAAACAAAACGAATTTTGTTATTTATGCGACAAAATGAAATGAGTAATTTAACGATTTGATCCGAAATAAAACAAAACTAATGATTTTGTTCTGCACATGTCTAGACTTCAGTGGGAGTGCCTGAATATATATTTTTTAAAACATAAATAACCTTCTCCTCCTCCTAGTAACTAGCTTTGCATTGGCTGAAATAAAATTGCCCAAGCCTGAATACATCTGAAAAAAAAAATACAGGAAAAAAAAACATTCCAAAAATCGCCTGTAAACACTTTTCCTGGGGGGTGAATGCAGCCCAAGTATTTGGTGTTTTGGAAACATCACGCTGAGAAATCTCTGGATCTAATCTGAAAGATCTGGGATTTGTGGAAGGCAGTCGGAGCCGAATTCTGCTGATATCCTATTCTAAGGCTGGCCATACATTATAGAATTATCTTCCAATTTTCTGCCCAATTTCCTTTAGATTTACCTTCAACTGTGTAGTGCAAGGGCCTGCCTAATTGGATACAACTGAAAGCGTTGTTTAGGTTTGTCCTCCTATTATATGGTTTTTGGTAAATCTAAACCAAAAATCTCCAGATAATTGTATAATGTATGGCCAGCCTTAGACTACTTACTTGGCATGGTAAAGCTGAGAGTCATTTCCTCCTCCAGGGATCTGTGGCTGACAATACAGAAGAATACATCTCCGGGTTCAGCGTCTGTAGTCGGCTCCACAGTCAGCACACTGGTCACATTAAATGTCCCATCGCTGTTCCCCAATTGAGTTGTGAAATAAACGTCCTTGTCCCAAGGTGAGCTCCTGTTGTTACTTTTACTGGATTTAACCCATCGGATCTTCACAGCTTCTGGGTAAAAATTGCTGACTTCACAACGGACAGATCCCGTGATTCCATCTTCAATCTGTTGATCATGGCTCAGCACCGTCTGCGGCTTAACTGTACAAGGAAAGACACAATTATTCATTATTTCTATATTAAAGGCTAATTCCACTTAAAGTGTTACTGAACCCCCAACAGTACAATCAGTCTGTAGATGCAGTAAAGCGTGCTTGTTATACTCACTGTGGTAATAACAGGTAAGGTGTGGCAGCTTAGTTGTGCCCACCAGTAGGTAAATTACTACACCTTCTACCTTCATCCATCAGGAGGCGCCGTGCTGTGCAGCACAAGGGTCTCAGCCAGGCTGTGGGTATGTAAATATATTGTATGTTCCCAGCATTTGTGGTTGTGTTTATTTGCTACATCTAAGTAAAATTCTGTTGTGACAAAAGCTGGTGTTGGGGTTGCTTTCCTCGTTCGTGACTTCACTGTATCCTGGGGAGCCCACCCCGGTACACGGCTTACAAATGCAGGGTCCGGGGAGATTGGATATAGTGAATGCAGGGTCTGGGGAGAGCGGATATAGTGATTGCGGGGTCCGGGGAGAGCGGATATAGTGAATGCGGGGTCCGGGGAGAGCGGATATAGTGAATGCGGGGTCCGGGGAGAGCGGATATAGTGAATGCGGGGTCCGGGGAGACCGGATATAGTGATTGCGGGGTCCGGGGAGAGCGGATATAGTGAATGCGGGGTCTGGGGAGAGCAGATATAGTGAATGCGGGGTCCGGGGAGAGCGGATATAGTGAATGCGGGGTCCGGGGAGAGCGGATATAGTGAATGCGGGGTCCGGGGAGAGCGGATATAGTGAATGCGGGGTCCGGGGAGAGCGGATATAGTGAATGCGGGGTCCGGGGAGAGCGGATATAGTGAATGCGGGGTCCGGGGAGAGCGGATATAGTGAATGCGGGGTCCGGGGAGAGCGGATATAGTGAATGCGGGGTCCGGGGAGAGCGGATATAGTGAATGCGGGGTCCGGGGAGAGCGGATATAGTGAATGCGGGGTCCGGGGAGAGCGGATATAGTGATTGCGGGGTCCGGGGGGAGCGGATATAGTGAATGCGGGGTCCAGTCAGAGTGGATATAGTGAATGCGGGGTCCGGGGAGAGCGGATATAGTGAATGCGGGGTCCGGGGAGAGCGGATATAGTGAATGCGGGGTCCAGTCAGAGCGGATATAGTGAATGCGGGGTCTGGGGAGAACGGATATAGCGAATGCGGGGTCCGGGGAGAGCGGATATAGTGAATGCGGGGTCCGGGGAGAGCGGATATAGTGAATGCGGGGTCCGGGGAGAGCGGATATAGTGAATGCGGGGTCCAGTCAGAGCGGATATAGTGAATGCGGGGTCTGGGGAGAACGGATATAGCGAATGCGGGGTCCGGGGAGAGCGGATATAGTGAATGCGGGGTCCGGGGAGAGCGGATATAGTGAATGCAGGGTCCGGGGAGACCGGATATAGTGAATGCAGAGTCCGGTCAAAGTGGATATAGTGAATGCGGGGCCCGGGGAGAGCGGATATAGTGATTGCGGGGTCCGGGGAGAGCGGATATAGTAAATGCAGGGTCCGGGGAGACCGGATATAGTGAATGCGGGGTCCGTGGAGAGCGAATATAGTGATTGCAGGGTCCGGGGAGAGCGGATATAGTGAATGCAGGGTCTGGGGAGACCGGATATCGTGAATGCAGAGTCCGGTCAAAGTGGATATAGTGAATGCGGGGTCCCGGGAGAGCGGATATAATGAATGTGGGGTTCGGGGAGAGCGGATATAGTGAATGCGGGGTCCGGGGAGAGCGGATATAGTGAATGCGGGGTCCGGGGAGAACGGATATAGTGAATGCGGGGTCCGGGGAGACCGGATATCGTCAATGCAGGGTCCGGTCAAAGTGGATATAGTGAATGCGGGGTCCCGGGAGAGCGGATATAATGAATGTGGGGTCCGGGGAGAGCGGATATAGTGAATGCGGGGTCCGGGGAGAGCGGATATAGTGAATGCAGGGTCCGGGGAGAGCGGATATAGTGAATGCGGGGTCTGGGGAGAGCAGATATAGTGAATGCAGGGTCCTGGGAGAGCAGATATAGTGAATGCAGGGTCCGGGGAGACCGGATATCGTGAATGCGGGGTCCGGGGAGAGCGGATATAGTGAATGCAGGGTCCGGGGAGAGCGGATATAGTGAATGCGGGGTCTGGGGAGAGCAGATATAGTGAATGCGGGGTCCAAGGAGAGCGGACATAGTGAATGCGGGGTCCGGGGAGACCGGATATAGTGAATGCGGGGTCCGGGGAGAGCGGATATAGTGATTGCAGGGTCCGGGGAGAGCGGATATAGTGAATGCAGGGTCTGGGGAGACCGGATATCGTGAATGCAGGGTCCGGTCAAAGTGGATATAGTGAATGCGGGGTCCCGGGAGAGCGGATATAATGAATGTGGGGTTCGGGGAGAGCGGATATAGTGAATGCGGGGTCCGGGGAGAGCGGATATAGTTAATGCGGGGTCCGGGGAGAGCGGATATAGTTAATGCGGGGTCTGGGGAGAGCGGATATAGTTAATGCGGGGTCTGGGGAGAGCGGATATAGTTAATGCGGGGTCTGGGGAGAGCGGATATAGTGAATGCGGGGTCCGGGGAGAGCGGATATAGTTAATGCGGGGTCTGGGGAGAGCAGATATAGTGAATGCAGGGTCCGGGGAGAGCGGATATAGTGAATGCAGGGTCCGGGGAGAGCGGATATAGTGAATGCAGGGTCCGGGGAGAGCAGATATAGTGAATGCGGGGTCTGGGGAGAGCGGATATAGTGAATGCAGGGTCCGGGGAGAGCGGATATAGTGATTGCAGGGTCCGGGGAGAGCGGATATAGTGAATGCAGGGTCTGGGGAGACCGGATATCGTCAATGCAGGGTCCGGTCAAAGTGGATATAGTGAATGCGGGGTCCCGGGAGAGCGGATATAATGAATGTGGGGTCCGGGGAGAGCGGATATAGTGAATGCGGGGTCCGGGGAGAGCGGATATAGTGAATGCAGGGTCCGGGGAGAGCGGATATAGTGAATGCGGGGTCCGGGGAGAGCGGATATAGTGAATGCGGGGTCCGGGGAGAGCGGATATAGTGAATGCGGGGTCTGGGGAGAGCAGATATAGTGAATGCAGGGTCCTGGGAGAGCAGATATAGTGAATGCAGGATCCGGGGAGACCGGATATCGTGAATGCGGGGTCCGGGGAGAGCGGATATAGTGAATGCAGGGTCCGGGGAGAGCGGATATAGTGAATGCGGGGTCTGGGGAGAGCAGATATAGTGAATGCAGGGTCCGGGGAGAGTGGATATAGTGAATGCGGGGTCCAAGGAGAGCGGACATAGTGAATGTGGGGTCCGGGGAGACCGGATATAGTGAATGCGGGGTCCGGGGAGAGCGGATATAGTGAATGCTGGGTCCGGGGAGAGCGGATATAGTGAATGCGGGGTCCGGGGAGAGTGGATATAGTGAATGCGGGGTCCAAGGAGAGCGGACATAGTGAATGTGGGGTCCGGGGAGACCGGATATAGTGAATGCGGGGTCCGGGGAGAGCGGATATAGTGAATGCTGGGTCCGGGGAGAGCAGATATAGTGAATGCGGAGTCCGGGGAGACCAGATATAATTTTGATTCGAAACAAAACAAATCGCATGTGCCTAGAGTAGATGTGGAGCCTGTACATGGTCATAGGATGTCTGTGTTACTTCTGAGGTCTTGGCTGGATTATATGGCTGCTCGGGTTGCAGTCTGGTCTCCTCATCCCCACATACTATATAGTAGTGAGGGAGTCCAGATTTTTTTTACAATTTTACACCTGGTGAAGACAGATCTCTGTGAATGGCCCATGCACTGTTGGGATGATTTACTAAAGGCAAATAGACTGAGCACTTTGCAAGAGTAGTTGCTCCAGAGCTTAATAAATGAGCAAAAGCTCTGATGACTTCCATCATCCAATCATGTGCAAGCAAACGTGCATTTTTTTCAATTTTCCTTGCACATGATTGGGTATTCCTTGCAAAGTGAATCTTTATCTCATTTACAAAGCTCTGGAGTAATTGCACTTGTAGTGTGCAACTACACCTTGTATGGTGCACAGCCTATTTGCCTTTAGTAAGTCAACCCCCATGTGTGAGTATAATTATTTTTATTCCTTTCATTATCAATAAATGGATTATCGGCACTGTCTAGTGCACCTAATTTTCCTCTTTCCTTGCGGATCTCACTGTGTACCTGATACTTGCAGAGTAGATGTAGCGGAGCCGGAATCCGGAGTGAAGATAACAAAGCAGCGATAGTCCCCTTCATCTGTGATCTGAATGTTGGGTATGGAAAGACTGGCATTGCCTTGTTGGAGGTCTTCTTCATTCATGAGAGATCCGATCCTCGATGGTGTATGTTGGTAACTACGAAAAACATAAACCTCACGTTCAGTTCCATTTTGTAATCTGAGAGTCCAGACAACTGATAGTTTCTCTAGATTCAGCGGTATTGGGACACCAGACAGCAGACAAGGGATGGTGACATCTTCTCCTCTAAGGGCTTCAGTAGGAACATCTTTCCCAGTAACTCTCAGCCTCTGAACCTGAAAATCACCTAAAAAATTAGAACAAAAAAGAGTGATGACAATTGTACAGGATCTCTTGTGACAGAGGAACCTAAACTGCTAACGTAATCCAGAATAACACTGCAACGGCACCCAAACCACTTATGGACCCCCCCCCCCCCGCAATGTACTGTGGACAGGCGGGCCGTGCAGGCAAAGCGACATACTGGTCTGTCACTGCCTGCTTTTGGGTTTAGGGCGCACACATGCGCGCCCCCACCACCGACACCTGCTGTGATTGTACACAGCGGGAGTCTGTTAGCAAGTCCGACTGGTTCCACAACACGATTCAGGACTGGGACCTGCTGATCAGCTGTGTCCAATCACAGCCCAGAGCTCTGTGTTGAACAATCTGTACACAGAGAAAGATCTGTGGTTCTTATTCCTGCAAAGCAGGGATGAGAAACAAAGAGATCTGTTAGTAAAAGCAGCACATAATACACACATTACCCATTGTTGGGTACATATTTATTCCCTTTATCACCCCTAGATGTTAACCCCTTCCCAATTTTGGTCTTTTTTGTATCGCAAAAAATAAAAAACCCCAGTAGTGATCAAATACCACCAAAAAAAATTGCTATATGTGTGAAACAATTATATAAATTTAATTTGGTTACAGCGTTGCATGACTCTGAAATTACCAGTTAGAATAGCGTAGTGGCGAATAGCAAGAAATGCCCTGGACATGAAGGGGGTAAAACCTTCCAGAGGTCAAGAGGTTAAACCGGGATCCAGCGAGGTGCTTTGACAATGGAATCAGTAATGGTAACCCTCCAGTCAGAGGCATCCCTAGGATTGGTGTCACCCGGTACGGTACCATGTGGTTTCACCCCTCCTGAGAGGAAGGAGCGGTGCCGGTGTAGCAGTAAAATGAGTATCCCATGAAGATATGTATCCCCTGAAGCAACTGCACATGTACCGATCTCCGACTTTAGCACAGAGCTGCCACAGTTAACCCCTTACAGGCTGCAAACCGCTGAAGCTGATCCCTATGGGTTGCAAGATCAGTTAACCCCGCATAGGTTGAACAGCTTCAGCATTTTGCAGCCTGTAAGGGGTTAACTGTGGCAGCTCTGTGCTAAAGTCAGAGATTGGTGACCGGCTTCTTCGGGCTGAAACCAGCACATGCGCAGTTGCTTCAGGGGATACATATCTTCACGGGATTCTAATTTTACTGCTACACCGGGGGCAGCTGATACTGCTGGCATCCTGCACCCCCTGTGATGGTGTCACCCGGTGCGGCCCGCACCCCCCGCACCCCCTAATGATGCCACTGCCTCCAGTATGCTTCAACCTGAGGTTCTACACTCCTATAACCCCTCTGAATCCAAGATGTGGTGCAGATGCAGACAATCAGTTGGCGTTCTCTTTCATATATTCTGGCTATGACCCATGATTCAGCCTTTCTGAGAGAAGGTAGAAGATTTACAGTGTCAAATCTAGGGAAGGTTACTCCATTTGGACCGTGTCCTCAACCTTCTTGGCCGCCCTTTCACAGATATACCCAAAACCTCTAAAAAATTGACCACCCATATCCTAACAGCAGGTACGAGACCTATCCCTCTCCACTGGAGGAAACTGTTGTCCTGTCTCAGACAGACCTACTGGATACAGTTATGGAAATTAGGAGGATAGAATACGTGATGGATAATATTTGGGATAGACTGGAGACACCCTCTCAGATATGGGCACTGTGGGATCAGCCATCTTTTAGAGCTTTCTTTTGGTGGTATTTAATCACCACTGGGTTTTTTTTTTATTTTCTGCTATATAAACAAAACAATACTCAAAATTTTGAAAACAAAAATCCATTATTAATTTATGTTTTAAACTTTTGCAAGCAAAACATCTTTCCTCTTAAATTTAAACCAAAATATATTCTGTTACAGCTCTTTGGTAAAGATACCCCAAATCAGTGTTTATTATTTAGTCTGTAGCAAAGTTACAGAATCTACGAACTATTAGATATACAGTATATTTGAAAATTGAACTATTCTGCTTTACTGACTTCGGGTTTCAAATCTTGAGGCCCTAAAATGTCAGGACAGTACAATACCCCCAAATGCCAGGACAGTACAAATACCCCCTAAATGTCAGGACAGTACAAATACCCCCCAAATGCCAGGACAGTACAAATACCCCCCAAATGTCAGGACAGTACAAATCCCCCCAAATGTCAGGACAGTACAGATATCTCTCAAATGTCAGGGGAGTACAAATACCCCCAAATGTCAGGATGGCACAAATACCCCCCAAATGTCAGGATGGTACAAATACCCCCAAATGTCAGGACAGGACAGATACCCCCAAATGTCAGGATAGTACAAATACCCCCCAAATGTCAGGACAGGACAAATACCTCCCCCCCAAATGACCCCTTTTTTGGAAACTAGACAGTCTTAGGTATTTAATCATGTGATTGCTATGATTGGTCATAACGCTCACATGATACCCCGGCTCACAGCAGCTGGGTATTGAACTCCGTGATCCACTGCATCCATAGGATGGCAGATGAGTTCCTACTTACCATTCAAAGGGAACATTTTGACATCCTGGGTCACATTACGTGGAATTACAAGTGTTTCTTTGACCTTCCTGGATGTAGGGTTCATATCATACACATAATCTGCTTTCCATGGTGGTGAGTTGGAATGCACAGATGTATTTTTGAACATGAGTGGTGGTGACGCAAGATTAAAATGACTTCCATTATGACTGACACTGATTATACATGTTAGTTGTTATAAAAAATAACAGGCTTTATGTATGTATGTTTATGTATGGTTGATATGAGGTATAATCACTTGGGAGGACTTCCTATTTTTTGGGGAGGTGTCCATGCTGTACGTAAGAAACATCTTAATAAAAAGACAACTTTGAAGTAGGTAGTTTTTGCCAAAAAAAAATTGATTGTTTTGTGTAGCAGCAATAATTGATGTGTTGGAAGCAGTAGAGGCAATACAGCCAAAAACTAAAAGAATACACTTTAAAACAAGAAAGCTATTAACATCATATACACTGCCAAACCGGGGCAAAGAAAGTCAAAGCGCATAGCTTGTTGGGATCTTCTAGTCAGTAGCACACTGTATTGTGTACAAACCACAAATCATAATCCTCAAACCCACATTGCAGAGATGACGCAGTTAAAAAAAATGAAGCAAGAACAAAAAAAAACAATGCCATGTTTCAGAGGCAAAAGCAAAAGTTTTAAAACACAGCTGGAGAGCATGCAAACAATTGGAATGGGGCCCAAGGCAGCGATGTAAGAGATAGAAATTATTTTTTTTCTCTAAAAAAAAAAACAATCAGGGTAAAATATTACAAAGTATCCTTAAATATTGGCCATAAAGCAAGCATCTCCACTTGGACATTACGTCAGAAGAATAGACGAGGCATATTTTATTTAGATAAAACAAATTTTGGCTTAAAAAATGAAAGGAAGACTTTGAAAACCCATCAGATACTGACATGGATGGGGTAATGTGTTAGAACGTAAGGATGCCCCGATCATTTGACAGAAATGAAATTTATCAACCTACAAAGGAATGAATTCAAAGACATCCGAAAATCAAAGTGAAAAAATAATGCAGCAGGCTAGTCCATTTCATTGCAGCAACTCAAAATGGTCCTCAGTAGTCTGTGTGGCCCCCATGTGCTTCTATGCATGCCTGATAATGTCGGGGGAGGCTCCTAATGAGATGACGGATGGTGTCGTGGGGGATTTCCTCCCAGATCTGGACCAGGGCATCACTGAGCTACTGGACTGTCTGAGGTGCAACCTGGCGGCGTCGGATGGACCAAAACATGACATCCCAGAGGGGTTCTATTGGATTTAGGTCAGATGAGCATGGGTTTCAATTCCTCCATCTTCCAGGAACTGCCTGCATACTCTCTCCACAGGAGGCTGGGCAGGAGGAATCCAGGACCCACTGCACCAGCGTAGGGTCTGACAATGGGTCCAAGGATTTCATCCCGATACCTAATGGCAGTCAGGGTGCCATTGTCTAGCCTGTAGAGGTCTGTGCATCCCTCCACGGATATGCCCCCCCAGACCATCACTGACCCACCACTAAAACGGTCATGCTGAACCATGTTACAGGCAGAAGAACGTTCTCCACGGCTCCTCCAGGCCCTTTCACGTCTGTCACATGTGCTCAGGGTGAACCTGCTCTCATCTGTGAAAAGCACAGGGTGCCAGTGGTGGACCTGCCAATTCTGGTGTTCGATGGCCAATGCCAATCCAGCTCTATGGTGCCGGGCAGTGAGCACAGGGCCCACTAGAGGACATCGGGACCTCAGTCCACCCTCATGAAGTCTGTTTCTGATTGTTCGGTCAGAGACATTCACACCAGTGGCCTGCTGGAGGTCATTTTGTAGGGCTCTGGCAGGGCTCATCCTGTTCCTCCTTGCACAAAGGAGCAGATACCAGTCCTGCTGATGGGTTAAGGACCTTCTACGGCCCTGTCCAGCCCTCCTAGAGGAACTGCCTGTCTCCTGGAATCTCCTCCATGCTCTCGAGACTGTGCTGGGAGACACAGCAAACCTGGCAATGGCACATATTGATGTGCCATCCTGGAGGAGTTGGACTGCCTGTGCAAGCTCTGTAGGGTCCAGATATGGCCTCATACTACTAGTAGTGACACTGACCCGAGCCAAATGCAAAACTAGTGAAAAAGAAAAGATGAGGAGGGAAAAAAATGTCAGTGGCCTCCATCTGTAAATCCATTCCTGTTTTGGGGGTCGACTCATTGTTGTCCATCTAGTGTACCTGTTGCTAATTTAATTAACACCAAAGCAGCTGAAAGTGATTAACACCCCCCTCTGCTACTTCACTGACCAGATCAATATCCCCGGAGTTTCATTTATTTAATGCTATACTTGGATTAACCACATGCAGCCCAGCCACTGTAGAAATATGGCGGCAGGGTGGCACGGGCAGGCAAAACCACGTTTTAAAACGTGTGTTTTGTAAACAGGTAGGGGGCGCGCGCGAGGCACGCCGCCGCCCTACCTGTCCCGCCAATCAGAGCCGCGGATGTCAGTCGCCGGGTCACAGCCGATCGTTACCGGCTATGTCCCGGCGATCAGCGGCAATAGCTGACAGAGAGCAGGGCTGCAGTAGCTGTGCTTTCTGTCAGTTCCCTGACAGCTCCAGGACAAGCTGATCGGAACAGAAGAGTTTCTCTCTCCCGATCAGCCGTGTCCCCTGCAATACACACCCCACCCCCTAGTAAAACACTCCCCTCACACAGATAACCCTTCCTGAAAAATAAACTTAACCCCTTCCTCCCCAGTGCCATTAATACAGTGTCAGTGTTTTTTTTTGCACTGATCACTGTATTGGTGTCACTGGAGATGTCAGTGACCCCAAGTCAGTACCCCCCAGTGTCAGAATGTCTGCCGCAGTCCCGCCATAAGTCCCTGATCGCTGCCATAAGTCGCTGATCGCCGCCATTATTAGTATAAAAAAAACCTAAAAATCCCAGTATCTTTCCCGCCATTTGTAAACGCTATAACTTTCACGCAAACCAATTAATTTACACGTATTGGGATTTTTTTTTAGCAAAAACATGTCGCAGAATGTGTTTTGGCAGAAATTTATGACTAAATTTGATTTTTGCATTTTTTTTTACTGGACATGTTTTACAGCAAAAAGTCCAAAATATTGTTTTTTTTCCCCTCAAAATTGTCAGCCTTTTTTTTTTTAATAGCGCAAAAAATAAAAACCGCACAGGGGATCAAATACCACCAAAAGAAAGCTCAATTTGTGGGGAAAAAAAGGATGTAAATTTCATTTATGTACCGTATTGCATGACCGCGCAATTGTCCGTTAAACTAGCGCAGCGCTGTATAGCAGAAAAATGGCGTAAATTGCAGCATCTATACCATAGTTTGTAGACGCTATAACTGTCACACAAAGCAATAAATATACACTTATTGGGATTTTTTTTTACCAAAAACATGGAGCAGAATACATTTTGGCCTAAATTTATAACCAACTTTGAGTTTACTATATATTTTTTATAGCTAAAAGTAAAAAATATTGTTTTTCTTCAAAATTTTTGGCCTTTTTTTGTTTATAGCGTGAAAAATAAAAAGCACACAGGTGATCAAATACCCCCGAAAGAAAGCTCTATTTGTGTGAAAAAAAGGATGTAAATTTTGTTTGGGTGCAGCATTGCATGACCGCGCAATTATCAGTTGAATTAGTGCAGCGCCGAGTAGCAAAAAGAAACGTGGTCATTAAGGGGGGTAAATCCTCTGGAGGTCAAGTGGTTAAAAAGTCTTCCTTTAATTTTTTGAGCAATGTATATCATAAATCCTCTGAGCACAAAGCAGAGATGAGCGCCTTGGTGAAACCATGGGGAGCAGTGGAGAAGCAAAAGGGGAGGGTGAAAAATTGGAAAAGGTTCTGGAAAACACAGATACTTCTGATGAGGTGGAAAGTTTGTAATCTGGAAGAAAGTCACCTGGATGTCTATTGAGGTCATAAAATCCCCCCGAAGGAGGGAGGCAATACCCGACCTGGCAGTTCTCATTTGTACCTGTAGAGTGTTCAGGTCGAGGAGTCAGACACCTCCATTAGCGATCTGCTTCAGGGGGGTCAATGTTTCCCAAAAACACACTAAACACAGGCTGTAAGTGCTTTGCGTTTGCCTGAACTGGATCACATGATACCATAGTGATGTGCGTTCTGGTGTGCACAGCGTTTTTAACTGTTAGATTTTCAGGGTTATGAAAAAACTCTATTAGTATTTCTAGGTTCTTGTAGATGGTTGTGGGAAGAAATCCTTATGGAAGCCAGTTCAGAATAAACAGTGTGACTTTATTTGATCACACACCAAAAAATACAAAGTCAATAAAAAACAGTAAATTCAGATATATGTAGCTTAAAATGAAATAAAAATAAAGAATATAAGTTGCTTGTTCCTTGGATATTAGAAGAAAATGTAGTTCCTTTGAATAGCTTAGATAGAAGTTTTTGGCCTAGCTTAAAAGTTGTCCATGTGCTATTCTTTTGTTCTTTGTTAGCATGCCATGCTTTGAGTAAGAGTGTGTGAAAGAATGTCTCTGTGTGTGTGTGAAGTGAAGAGATAGAAGCAACTGCCTCTCTTTCCTTGAAAAGCTACATACTTAAAATGCATGAGAAATTAAGTCCTCCCATTAACCTTTGTTTCAAATTCGCGGGCTCCTTAAACACTCCCCTAGTCACTCCCAGCCTAACTTAAACATGTGTTACTTATTCAAACCACCAAGTCATTATCATGATTGACATGCAGACTATGAAAGAGGTCTCTGAAGTTCTTATGTTACATACAACTGTCTGAATACGTGATTTATGAATACAATTTAAACTCTCAGACTCATTATAAGAATTCAAAATAAGGTGTACGTTACATAGACTCGGCTTTAAAGAAAACATGAATTTAAACCTCTACTGATTACCTAACTCAGACACAAATAATTCACATCTGTGACCACTCAATTCAAAACCTCGCATTCACATCCAATTAAGAGGGTATTTTCTCTGCCAGGCATATATCAGAACTTACTAAAGACCGAATTAAAGTTTGGATATTAACCATTAGCCGCCCGGCCAATGGCCGTTTGGCGGCTTCAAATGTGTCCCTGTATTCTGGGTGCACGCCATTTGGCGTGCTCCCGCACATGCGCCGTTTGCGCTAATGCAGAGCAGCTCAGCAGTGCGATCTGTCACCGGCCGTGCACCTCGGACACGGCCGATGACAGATCCGAGTACCGGCTCCCGTTGCTGGTACCATGTGACCTGCTGTGACCAATCACAGCAGGTCACATGACAGTTGTATACAATGGATGGCTTCATTCATGATGCCATCCATTGTATACTAGTGCCTAGCTGTGAATGGTCACAGCTAATCACATGCACATGTCATGTGATTAGCTGTGACCAAATCACAGCTAAGCACAAAAAAAAAGAAAAAAAAAAGAAAAGCTGAATGAATCGATTTCATTCAGGTAAATGCTTGCTTATAGCAAAGTAATTCTTTGCTATAAGCAAATTGTGTAAAAAAAAAAAAAAAAAAATACTGATCACTTCCCCAAAGTAGTACAATGTTACTATGGTAACATTGTACTACTTTGGTCATAGTAAAATATGAAAAAAAAATCTTTAAAAAAATAAAAAAAAATGTAATAAAAAATTAAATATAATAAAAAATTAAAAAAAATTAAAAAAAAAAAAAAAATATATATATTTTTTTCATACTGTCACCAGTCAGTGTCCCTGTTCACCGCCATGCCAGTTATATGATGACGCTGTACTGCACTGGTGACAGTATGTAAAAAAACAATTGTGAAAATAATTTTTTTAATTTTTTCATTTTCTGAAAAATTATGACAAAAAAATACAACTTCAAAAAACTCGCCATGCCTCTTATGAAGTACGTCGGACTGTCTACTCTGCAAAAAGGGGTCATTTGGGGATATCTGTACTGTCCTGACATTTGGGGGATATCTGTCCTGTCGAGACATTTGGGGGATATCTGTACTATTCTGACATTTGGGGGATATCTGTCCTGTCGTGACATTTGGGGGATATCTGTACTATTCTGACATTTGGGGGATATCTGTCCTGTCGTGACATTTGGGGGATATCTGTCCTGTCGTGACATTTGGGGGATATCTGTCCTGTCGTGACATTTGGGGGATATCTGTACTGTCCTGACATTTGGGGGATATATGTACCGTCCTGACATTTGGGGGATATCTGTACTATTCTGACATTTGGGGGATATCTGTCCTGTCGTGACATTTGGGGGATATCTGTACTATTCTGACATTTGGGGGATATCTGTCCTGTCGTGACATTTGGGGGATATCTGTCCTGTCGTGACATTTGGGGGATATCTGTCCTGTCGTGACATTTGGGGGATATCTGTACTGTCCTGACATTTGGGGGATATATGTACCGTCCTGACATTTGGGGGATATCTGTACTATTCTGACATCCTTGGACCTCAAGAAATTAGATTGGCTGTCAGTACTTCAGGATTGATCAATTTTCAGATCTATACCATAGTTTGTGAACTCTATAACTTTCCTACAAACTAAAAAATACATCCTAATTTGGGTTATTTTCACCAAAGACATGTAGCAGAATACATCTCGGCCTAAATTTATGAAGAACAATTATTTATTTGTAAACTTTTATAACAGAAACAAAGTAAAATGTGTTTTTTTTCAAAATTTTTGGTCTTTTTTTGTTAATTTAGCAAGAAATAAAAACCCCAGCAGTTATTAAATACCACCAAAAGAAAGCTCTAGTTGTGTGAAGAAAATGATAAAATTTTAGTTTGGGTACAATGTTGTATGACCGCGCAATTGTCATTCAAAGTGTGAGAGCGCTGAAACCTGAAAAATGGCCTGGGCAGGAAGGTGTAAAATTGCACGGTATTGAAATGGTTAAAAATTAATATTACATTAACCACTTCAGCTCCGGAAGATTTTACCCCCTTCACGACCAGGCCATTTTTTGCTATACCACACTGTGCTACTTTAACTGGTAATTACTCGGTCATGCAACACCTTAGGTTCAGGACAGACTCACTAATATGTGAGAGAGAGTTTGCAGAAAGTCGCTGGTGAGGATCCTATGAGGCACAGCAGTGAAGGTGTGGAGGAGGCCAAATAGGAGGAGTATCAGAGAGGTACCAAACCAGGATTCTTGAGGGTCCAGGGTGATCCTAAAGGCTTGTGGGCCCCTAGGGGTCGCTGGAAGGAGGTGAGAAGGCATTGCAGCCGAAGTGGAAAGGAGTGTGTTTTTGACGAGTGGCACTATATATACAAAGACACACTGCATGTATATAAATATCACTTGGAATATATTGGTTTGGATTTGAACATTGGACGTTGAATTAAGTTGAAGTGGCACCATCACATGATATTGATTTATTTATTCATTTATTTATTTATTTATTTTTGAAGTGGCACCATCACATTATTTATATATAATCAATGGAATATGAGTTTATATTGAATTTTGGGATATAGGAATATATGTGTATGGATTAAGTGGCATACAAGAGCACTGAGAGGATTATAGTATTAATCACAAAAGTATATGTATTATATATGAATTTTTTTTTGTTTTTTTTGTTTTTTGGTTTAATGAATGCTTAGCGCTACACTAACTTAAATATATATTTTAATGCCCATTTAGCTGCCTAAATTGCCCCTTCATGTTCTATATCAGTGTATAGTGCTAATACATCAGCTGTACTAAGGACAGTTTGTTGTGTTACCTCTATATTCTGAGTTAATTGTATGATGTGTTTGGTATCCTTCGTATACGCTGGTGTCTGCGCTTCTAGTGGTTGTAAGAAACAATCCACATACTCCCCCATTGTAGCTGATAGAGAATCTATCCCATTAATAACTGGCCTTCTGGGGGGTTGTCTGCTATCTTTATGAATTTTTGGAACCATGTAGATGACCGGTAGTTTACATAAAGATGGAATTAGATTTTCTTTTCTTCTTTTTAATTTAGTATGCCCTTCCTACTTCCATATTTCACAATTTTTTCCAATGCTTTTTTATATTGTTTAGTAGGATTTTCTTACAAGATAGCGTTATGTATTACTATTACTCAACATATTACTTATTTCCTGTTCATAATATTCTTTTAGATAATATAACTATTCCTCCCCCTTTATTCACAGGGCAGATGACTGTCTTTCCTTTTTCCTAACGTCTCAACGCCACTCCTGATTTTTATAGTTTCTCTATGTTTTTTTTATGGGTAATCTATCTAAATCCTCTATAACTAATGTATTGAACATATCTATGTATCTGTTGTCTGTAGTCACTGGGTTGAAAGTAGACTTGTTACTAAGATGTGTATGATATTCTCCCTTTCTTACATCATTTTGAATAGGGCTGGATTGTGGATTTTGAGCGTAATATTTTTTAATGTTAAGATTCCTCACTAATTTTTGAATACCAACATAGGTTTCAAACTTATTGAGGCTTTTGGTTGGAGCAAATTTTAATCCTTTATCTAGGACCTGTATCTCTTCCTCTGTGAGTGCCACCCCACTAAGGTGGAAAATACCTTCACCTGTTATTCCCTTCTTCTTTTTCTCTTCTGTTCTTTTTCCTCCCCTAAACCCTCTGTAATCAGCAGGATACACATTTCTAAAAAGAGCTACTTTTGGCATGTGATATCAGCTGGAAAGGAAATCACTGGAAGTTCTCTTTGTCGCTGTCGTGCACGCCAATTGTTTATTTAAACACAACTCAGGCAGGGCAACGCCTTCCAGCACCTTCACATGCAGCACAGACCACAGCTATTAAAAGGTAACCTGAACTTCTATCTATATGGTCACAGCCTGATGAAAAATCTATATATTATTATTTATTTCAGGTACCTATATAGCGCCATCAATTTACACAGCGCTTTACATATATATTGTACATTCACATCAGTCCCTAACCCTCAAGGGGCGTACAGTCTAAGGTCCCTAACTCACATTCATACATACACATACTAGGGACAATTTAGATAGGAGCCAATTCACCTCCCAGCATGTCTTTGGAATGTGTATATATATATAGACAGCGTTTTGTAATTTTAAATATATATATATACACACACACTATATTGGTTTGTGGTGCTCAGATTCAGTGCGTTTCCCCTTTAATTTCTCCACACCCAATGGGGAATAAACACCACCAAAAGAAACCTCTATCTTTCTCTAAAAACAGATATGAAATTAATGTGTGAACAGTGATGTATGACTGAGTAATTGTCATTCAAAATGTGACAGTTTAGCATTCCGGTCATCAAGTGGTTAAAGCCTCCGGCCTCCAACTCCGGTAGGGTGGCCACCTCATCCCTTGAAACCTGAACATATATTAATTACACAGGTTCTGTGGCTGATTAAGGTGGTAATTAAACTCACTCAGTGCCTTATCTGTATTAAATTAGACTCAGAATCTGTGTCATTAATATGTGTTCGGGTGTAAAGTGATGAGGTTCTCCCTTGCAGTGGGACGGCACCCGCACTGCAAGAGTTAACTGTTCCTTTTAGTCTAGAGGATGTATAAAGCATTTCCCGATTCTCCAGCAAACGGCACTCCCCTTGGCTCCAACTGTGGACTGTCTTTCGGTTTCCTAACATCCAGCTAGGGTTGGGGTCTCTGCATTGGTCTTGATGACTACAGAGGGCCTCAGACCACCAGGGAATGGGGGAGCAGAGGCTGCAGAGACCAGTATAGCAGTGCAGAGGAATCTGGGGGGGAGCGGACGATCAAAACTGTTCCCCCCCCCCCATCCCCCTAGACATAAACTAGCTGGTAGCAGGTGCAAGGAGGATTTTTACTTTTCCTGGAGTTCCGCTTTAACTTTTTATGTATGGATTGCAGGTCATAGAGGGAAGGGCCGTGAGAATCCCTCCTAGGAGGACACAGGCCAGAGAACCTCCATTGTCCTTCTCTGTAATGTATCCTCAGGTACAAGGACATTATACACAGAAGAGTGACACTGACCTGATCCCAGGAGGAGAAGAAAGCAGATCACATGTGCAATTTTCAGCCCGGTCCTCATTGTTCCATCCATCCCAGATCCACTCCAAGAGAACTGTGAAAGACGTCCGAGTTGTGGGAAATGACCAAGATGTTCTGAACCTTGTTCCACTTTCACTTTTTAGAAATCAAAAATTCCAATCACGGGATTCCAGATTCATTTCCGTCTCCAACCCACACATACACCACAAATAAGAGCAGAGACAACCAAAATCTAAAATCTAAAAACGATATGTCACATCCCTAAATCTATTGTAGTATCAAAAAGAATAATCAGATGGGACTTTTGAGGCACAACATATTTTATAAAACACATTTGTATATCATCCATATATAAAGAGAGAAGGTATTTAACATTAATTACATTAATGGATGAAGTATGTTGGTTAAATACCTTCTCTATGGATGAAGTAAAAATGTGTTTTATAAAATATGTTGTGCCTCAAAAGTCCCATCTGATTATTCTTTTTGATACTATAAGAGCGCAGAGACATGAGAAGTCCAGCCTACTCCAAAATGTGTTCATATTGTACAAGCAAAGCGAAGATTAAAAAACAAAAAAACAACAAGTTGAAAGATAAGTTACACAACAGTTATTTGTTACTTTGTTTGTTTTCTACAGCTTTTAAGTGTTACTTCCCCTTCTACACTCACTGGCCACTTTATTAGGTCCACCTTGCTAATGCCACAAAAATATCCCCCACACCATGACACCACCACCAGCCTGAACCATTGATACAAGGCAGGATGGATCCATGACACCATGACACCACCACCAGCCTGAACCATTGATACAAGGCAGGATGGATCCATGACACCATGACACCACCACCAGCCTGAACCATTGATACAAGGCAGGATGGATCCCCCACACCATGACACCACCACCACCACCAGCCTGAACCGCTGATACAAGGCAGGATGGATCCCCCAGACCATGACACCACCACCACCATCCTGAACCATTGATACAAGGCAGGATGGATCCCCACACCATGACACCACCACCCTGAACCATTGATACAAGGCAGGATGGATCCATGCTTTCATGTTTTTTACACCAAATTCTGACCCTACCATCTGAATGTCGCAGCTGAAATCCAGACTCATCAGACCAGGCAATGTTTCTCCAATCTTCTATTGTTCAATTTTGGTGATCCTGTGCGAATTGTAGCCCCCGCTTCCTATTCTTAGCTGACAGGAGTGACACCCAGTGTGGTCTTCTGCTGCTGTAGCCCATCTGCTTCAAGGTTGGACGTGTTGTGTGTTGAGAGATGGTATTCTGCACACCTTGGTTGTAACGAGTGGTTATTGGAGTTATTGTTGTCTTTCTATCATCTGGAATCAGTCTGCCCATTATCCTCTGACCTCTGACATCAACAAGGCATTTTCCTCCACACAACTGCCACTCACTGGATATTTTCTCTGTTTCAGACCATTCTCTGTAAACCCTAGAGATGGTTGTGCGTGAAAATCCCAGTAGATCAGCAGTTTTTTAAATATTCAGACCAGCCCATCTGGCACCAACAACCATGCCACGTTCAAAGTCACTTAAATCCTCTTTCTTCCCCATTTCGATGCTCGGTCTGAACTTCATGAAGTTGTCTTCACTACGTCTAGATGTCTAAATGCATTGAGTTGCCGCCATGTGATTGGCTGATTAGCAATTTGTGTTACCAATCCATTGAACAGGCGGACCCATTAAAGTGGGCGGGGAGTGTATGGTTTGTTAGGTTTTATCTTCTGAGAGATAGCGTTGTAGAATTGTAGATTTTACTTTACAATAAAGGTCTTCCGATCTTATTTTCACCACAGATACACTTTATCAGTCAGGGGAATAAATATTTCTGCATGGTTTAATGGGATTTACCATGGGCCTAGTTTTGGATGGAGTGGGCAAGGGTTGAGCTTCCTGTCGGGTTTTTATTTCTGTCTGTACCCCCATTGAGATGATTCGTCCTCTCTATTTGTCCCGGAGAATTAATGTACAGATTTTGACCACTAGAACAGGAGCAGAGGGGAAATCTTCAGTTGGGGAAAACCTTTCTAGTGACTACTGTCCCCGAGAGTAAGGGGGTCAGATTTTCAAAATGAAATCTGGGGACCACGCCCACAAACACTCCCCCCTATACTTACCACATCTTCGAACAATTGGCTTTTGAAACAGGAGGCAGCCATTTAAGGTGTATAGACTGAACAGACTGAACAGATTTTAGTTAGGAGGCACCAAGATGTGCATGCATAGTTTGAGGGGGTGCATTGAAGGCACAAGGGAGAGAAATGCAGTGGACCACCCATAGAAGTACACGTAAAACCCCCAACAGTACAATCAGTCTGTAGATGCAATAAAGCGTGCTTGTTATACTCACTGTGGAATCTAAGGGGTTAATCCTCTGCATCGTGTTAAAAGGCTGTTTGATTCTGTCTTCTCTGATCCTCCCCTTCATCTACTGTCCCCAATCCATCTGCTGATAGTACAGAGCCCTAGGAGTCACTCTGCACATGCTCTTCCACTAAGGTGGAAAATACCTTCACCTGTTATTAAGTGTTGTTGCATGGCGACCACTTCCCGTTATCTCACATATATATTCTTATTATTACAGCCAAATTTACCCCCCTAACTCCTCCCACAGTTTTTACACTACATAGACAGTAATAAACCGAAACGTGCGGATTGTTCCCGATTGGTGTGCTATTACTTTGTGGAACGTTTCGCCAAATGGTTCAAGAAATATGGGCGTTTTTGTGGTGAAATTGGTCCCATAGGAAGGAATGGCGGAATGTTCAAAGCTAGAGTGTGAGCTGAAAAATCAGGACATGATTTCTAAACTGCCATCACTCCCTCATTTTCAAGCCCACCTACACAAATCTTATATCAAAACGTTCATCTATACCTGCTGCCACTAAAAATGCGGCTAAGCCATAGTCCTGATAGTTTTCACAATATGATCATTTTTTTGCAACTCACGCCGCCCATTGACATTGAAACTCCACAATAACCACCTCAAATTTGAAGGGCAATATCTAAACTGCGACTGTGCCTTCATTTAATATTTCAGAGACATGCAATGCATCAAAATGTAGGTCTGAGTCTTGTGATTCTCACAATATAAAGCTCTTCGGTGTAGGATTTATAATTTTTAAACTACAACCATTTGAAAATGGCAACCGCCAGTGAAGTGAGCAAGTTGGAGCAGTTTGTTTTTAACCGTTCTTCTCTGCCCTTGCTGTAGAGTGAGTTGCCATAGGAACCCAGGTGTGTGAGCAGGCAGCAGAGTGACAAGCCACTCCACCCAGTTACTCCGCCCACTCCAGTTGTAGACTACTGGTGGAGGCAAGAACACTTCACACAATTTCCCCAGAAATTGGAGCTTTTCTATTTCTCTTCTTTTTCTCTTGTGTTCTTTTTCCTCCCCTACATCCTCTGTAATCAGCAGGATACACATTTCTAAAAAGAGCTACTTTAGGCATGAGATATCATCTGGAAAGGAAATCACTGGAAGTTCTCTTTGTCGCTGTCGTGCAGCCAATTGTTTATTTAAACAAAACTCAGGCAGAGCAACGCCTTCCAGCACCTTCACATGCAGCACAGACCACAGCTATTACAAGGTAACCTGACCTTCTATCTATATGGTCACAGCCTGATGAAAAATCTATATATTATTATTTATTTCAGGTACCTATATAGCGCCGTCAATTTACACAGCACTTTACATATATATTGTACATTCCCATCAGTCCCTAACCCTCAAGGGGCGTATAATCTAAGGTCCCTAACTCACATCCATACATACACATACTAGGGACAATTTAGATAGGAGCCAATTCACCTCCCAGCATGTCTTTGGAGTGTATATATATATATACACAGCGTTTTGTAATTTTAAATATATATATATATACACACACACTATATTGGTTTGTGGTTCTCAAATGCAGTACGTTTCCTCTTTAATTTCTGCACACTCATTGGGGAATAAACACCACCAAAAGAAAGCTCTATCTTTCTCTAAAAACAGATATGAAATTAATGTGTGAACAGTGTTGTATGACTGAGTAATTGTCATTCAAAATGTGACAGTTTATCATTCCGGTCATCAAGTGGTTAAAGCCTCCGGCCTCCAACTCCGGTAGGGTGGCCACCTCATCCCTTGAAAGCTGAACACATATTAATTACACAGGTTCTGTGGCTGATTAAGGTGGTAATTAAACTCACTCAGTGCCTTATCTGTATTAAATTAGACTCAGAATCTGTGTCATTAATATGTGTTCGGGTTTAAAGTGATGAGGTTCTCCCTTGCAGTGGGACGGCACCCGCACTGCAAGAGTTAACGGTTCCTTTTAGTCTAGAGGACGTATAAAGCATTTCCCGTTTCTCCAGCAAACGGCACTCCCCTTGGCTCCAACTGTGGACTGTCTTTCGGTTTCCTAACATCCAGCTAGGGTTGGGGTCTCTGCATTGGTCTTGATGACTACAGAGGGCCTCAGACCACCAGGGCTGGGGGAGCAGAGGCTGCAGAGACCAGTATAGCAGTGCAGAGGAATCTGGGGGGGAGCGGACGATCAAAACTGTTCCCCCTCCCCCCATCCCCCTAGACATAAACTAGCTGGTAGCAGGTGCAGGGAGGATTTTTACTTTTCCTGGAGTTCCGCTTTAACTTTTTATGTATGGATTGCAGGTCATAGAGGGAAGGGCTGTGAGAATCCCTCCTAGGAGGACACAGGCCAGAGAACCTCCATTGTCCGGCTCTGTAATGTATCCTCAGGTACAAGGACATTATACACAGAAGAGTGACACTGACCTGATCCCAGGAGGAGAAGAAAGCAGATCACATGCGGAATTTTCAGCCCGGTCCTCATTGCTCCATCCATATCAGATCCACTCCAAGAGAACTGTGAAAGACGTCTGAGTTGTGGGAAATGACCAAGATGTTCTGAACCTTGTTCCACTTTCACTTTTTAGAAATCGAAAATTCCAATCACGGGATTCCAGATTAATTTCCGTCTCCAAACCACACCACAAATAAGAGCAAAGAGACAACCAAAATCTAAAATCCAAAAACGATATGTCACATCCCTAAATCTATTGTAGTATCAAAAAGGATAATCAGATGGGACCTTTGAGGCACAACATATTTTATAAAACACATTTTTATTTCATCCATATATAAAGAGAGAAGGTATTTAACATTAATTACATTAATGGATGAAGTATGTTGGTTAAATACCTTCTCTATGGATGAAGTAAAAATGTGTTTTATAAAATATCTTGTGCCTCAAAAGTCCCATCTGATTATTCTTTTTGATACTATAAGAGCGCAGAGACATGAGAAGTCCAGCCTACTCCAAAATGTGTTCATATTGTACAAGCAAAGCGAAAATAAAAAACAAAAAAACAACAAGTTGAAAGATAAGTTACACAACAGTCATTTGTTACTTCGTTTGTTTTCTACAGCTTTTAAGTGTTACTTCCCCTTCTACACTCACTGGCCACCTTATTAGGTCCACCTTGCTAATGCCACGAAAATCTCCCCCACACCATGACACCACCACCACCAGCCTGAACCGTTGATACAAGGCAGGATGGATCCCCCACACCATAACACCACCACCAGCCTGAACCATTGATACAAGGCAGGATGGATCCCCCACACCATGACACCACCACCACCAGCCTGAACCAATGATACAAGACAGGATGGATCCACGCTTTCATGTTGTTTACACCAAATTCTAACCCTACCATCTGAATGTCGCAGCTGAAATCCAGACTCATCAGACAGGCAACGTTTCTCCAATCTTCTATTGTTCAATTTTAGTGATCCTGTGCGAATTGTAGCCCCGGCTTCCTGTTCTTTACTGACAGGAGTGGCACCTGGTGTGGTCTTCTGCTGCTGTAGCCCATCTGCTTCAAGGTTGGACGTGTTGTGTGTCCAGAGATGATATTCTGCATACCTCGGTTGTAACGAGTTGTTATTGAAGTTGCTGTTGCCTTTCTATCATCTGGAATCAGTCTGCCCATTCTCCTATGACCTCTGACATCAACAAACCATTTTCCTCCACACAACTGTTGCTCACTGGATATTTTCTCTTTTTCAGACCATTCTCTGTAAACTCTAGAGATGGATGTGTGTGAAAATCCCAGGAGATCAGCAGTTTTTTTAAAATATTCAGACCAGCCCGTCTGGCACCAACAACCATGCCACATTCAAAGTCACTTAAATCCCCTTTCTTCCCCATTCTGATGCTCGGTCTGAACTTCATCAAGTCGTCTTCACCACGTCTAGATGCCTAAATGCATTGAGTTGCCTCCATGTGATTGGCTGATTAGCAATTTGTGTTCCCAATCCATTGAACAGGCGGACCTAATAAAGTGGGCGGGGAGTGTAGGTTTGTTAGGTTTTATCTTCTGAGAGATAGCGTTGTAGAATTGTAGATTTTACTTTACAATAAACGTCTTCCGATCTTATTTTCACCACAGATACACTTTATCAATCAGGGGAATAAATATTTCTGCATGGTTTAATGGGATTTACCATGGGCCTAGCTTTGGATAGAGTGGGCAAGGGTTGGGTCCTCTGTCGGGTTTTTATGTCTGTTTGTACCCCCATTGAGATGATTCGCCCTCTCTATTTGTCCCGGAGAATTAAAGTCCCCATTTTGACCACTAGAACAGGAGTAGAGGGGAAATCTTCAGTTGGGGAAAACCTTTCTAGTGACTACTGTCCCCGAGAGTAAGGGGGTCAGATTTTCAAAATGAAATCTGGGGACCACGCCCACAAACACTCCCCCCCCCCCCATACTTATCACATCTTAGAACAATTGGCCGCAAACTTTTGGAACAGGAGGCAGCCATTTAAGGTGTATAGACTGAACAGATTTTAGTTAGGAGGCACCAAGATATGCATTCATAGTTTGAGGGGATGTATTGAAGGCACAAGGGAGAGAAATGCAGTGGACCACCCATCAAAGTACACTTAAAACCCACAACAGTACAATCAGTCTGTAGATGCAGTAAAGCATGCTTGTTATACTCACTGTGGAACCTAAGGGGTTAATCCACTGCATTGTGTAAAAAGGCTGTTTGATTCTGTCTACTCTGATCCTCCCCTTCATCTACTGTCCCCAAGCCATCTGCTGATGGTACAGAGCCCAAGGAGTCACTCTGCACATGCTCAGTTTAGTGTGTATGGCTACAGAGTTTTTTTTTACTTTGGGAGAGAGCATCTGATCAGCACAGGGTCAACCAGTGCTGTTCAAACAGAGAGTCAAGGGTGATGCAGCCTCATAGGACAGTCAGAGGAGAATGAAAACTCTTCCTACAAGCTTTAACCAGTGCTCAGCTGGACACTGATAGAAGTCAAAAGACTTCTATATACTGCTGATGAGAAAAGGGATTTAGCAGTTTATAATTACTAAAATAATTATTTTTCCATGTTCTGTGTACTGCGGGAGACCAGATATAGTGAATGCAGGGTGCGGGGAGAGCGGATATAGTGAATGCGGGGTCCGGGGAGAGCAGATATAGTGAATGCGGGGTCCGGGGAGAGCGGATATAGTGAATGTGGGGTCGAGGGAGAGCGGATATAGTGAATGTGGGGTCCGGGGAGAGCAGATATAGGGAATGCGGGGTCCGGGGAGAGCGGATATAGTGAATGCGGGGTCCGGGGAGACTGGATATAGGGAATGCGGGGTCCGGGGTGAGCGGATATAGCGAATGTGGGGTCCAGGGAGAGCGGATATAGCGAATGCGGGGTCCGGGGAGAGTGGATATAGCGATTGCGGGGTCCGGGGAGAGCGGATATAGAGAATGCGGGGTCCGGGGAGAGCGGATATAGCGAATGCGGGGTTCGGGGAGAGCGGATATAGGGAATGCAGGGTCCGGGGAGAGCGGATATAGTGAATGCGGGGTCCGGGGAGAGCGTATATAGCGAAATCGGGGTCCGGGGAGAGCGGATATAGTGAATGCGGGGTCCGGGGAGAGCGGATAAGGTGAATGCAGGGTCCGGGGAGAGCGGATATAGTGAATGCGGGGACCGGGGAGTGCGGATATAGTGAATGTGGGGTCCGGGAAGAGCGGATATATGGATATGTCACTCGGGGGCCAAATATCCATTAATCAAAGTTCTCTGGTTCATGAGGGAGCCAATCAGAGGAGATAGAGCCAGCAGGAGGGAGAGAAGAGCTGGCTTTCAGCTGCTGCAGAGAGAACCATAGAGGGGATCAGTTCCAGTAACTGCCGCCCCCCCTTGCAGATCACCCTCCCTACCCACAACTGATTCAGTCAGCTGCCTGCCTGGACCCCCCTGCTGGCCTGGGCCCTGTACAGAAGGACTGGTGGTACCCACTTATCCACGGCCCTGACTATGAGTACTATGACCCTGGGCAGAGGAGAGACTGTAGGTAGATAACTGCTGAAGTGCTGCACATGCTTTCATTTGTGACTACTGCGGACCATCTGCTAAATGTGACTGACTGGGTAATGTCAAGTGATTCCGGAATGTATGTCCTGTAATGTGACTGTAATGCGGCTTCCTGAATGCCATTAATAAAGTGCAGCAAACCTATTTCTTGTGTGGACATTCCTTCCTTTGGATATAAAGGTCAATGGCCTGGAATGTCGTATGGAGGTCTATGGCAGGGCACAACATGGCGGAGGGTTCGGCCTCAGCTGGGGGGACAGTGTTCTTGCAGGGCTGGAGCAGCCAATCACAAAGCCTCTCTTGCATGGGGCCCCCAGGGATCCCAGTTAAAGCTTTGTTCAGATTTTCACCCCCTTGGGAGACCCTCAGAGTAATCCAGCCATACCTGACCTGAACCCCGTGCTCCATCCAACCCACTACGGTCTCACTAGCAACAGATCCTATTGTCACCCCAATACAACTGCTTCAAGAGAAGATCCCGTGAGACGAGAATCAGCAATCAGTCCACACACAAAGATATTCCTTATTACTTCATTACTGAATACCTTCAGGCCCGGTCTAGAGCAGATTGATGGGCGGGCGAGACACTCCTCCTTCTGAGTGGGTGTCATATGGTGTCCTATTAGAAGGTGCCACACACACGGTTGCGGGGGGCAGGAAAGTGGCGTGATTTGTCACCGGCTGTTTCCACGGGACACAGCCGATGACAGATCACTAAACTGACCCACTGCCAGTGTCATGTGACCGCTGTGACCAATCACAACAGATCACATGATAATTGTATACAATGGATGGCTTCCTATCATGCCATCCTTGTATACAATTGTGTTGTTAGCTGTGATTGGTCACAGCGGTCACATGGTACAGACAGGGCCAATTACAGCTCATGACTAATGCACCATAGATAGGCTTGTCCACTCCTACTTCCACCATTACCTATCCATACCACTCCACACCCCCCTTAACCAACTAAACTTTACAAAAAACATGACACCATTTTGGAGTAAATGGCCAACATGGCCTTTTATTAACAACTTCACATTTTAACATACATCAACCGTTCCTTAACGGAAACCAAAGAATTGTTGTTGGTCTTCAAAGGCACCCACAAACAATCCAAAATGCACCTGTGGACAACCCTATACACCAGGCCTCCAGCCGCAACCAACCAGCTCGGAGACAACCATACCGTCCGCAGTGCAGCACCACCACCTTCCAGTTAAACCTTGGTTAACTGGGAATATCCACCGGGCCCCCCATACCACGGATGGGGTCCCACACCATTGTTTTACCTTCCAAGATGAGAACCGCCTCCAAAGACCAACAACCGCCCACGAACCAACGGAAAAACCCCCTTTCCAACCGGTGTCCATTTTTTTTTTTTTTTTTTATTCTCACCTGCCCCCGGACGAGACCCTATACCCAACCAAACAGGGAGGGCGGGAGGGAAGCTCTGGTCCTTGCCACGTCCACCTCCACTGATGCCCCTTCCGCAGAACCCCCCACCCTAAAGTACCACAAACCCCTCCTACACTCCACATCTGCCAATGCTATAATTCCCCAATCAATTCCCCACCCCCTGGTGCTAAATTTAACCGTTTCCGTTCCCTACACCACTCTGGGCCTAGTCATGTATGCCCTGCGCTATTTTCCATTCTTCCCTATTCGCTACGGGCATTTCTTTTGTATCATGTGATGAGCTTTGCCCAACCACAGCTAATCACAACAAAAGACTGAATGAATCCGTTTCATTCAGTAACAATGGTTGCTAATATCAATGAAATACATCGGTATCAACAATCCTAATGTGTGGGGAAAAAATATCCTGATCCCTCCCCCAGAGTAGTACAATGTGATTAGCAAATGTTTTCCTTAATTACTGACATGGAAACCCGATGATGACAGGACACCAGGCATTGCTTCTTTAACCACTTCCGGTCCGGACACTCCCCCCCCATCCAGTCCGGACACTTTCACCCCCATTCCAGTCTGGACACTTTCACCACCATTCCAGTCCAGACACTTTCACCCCCTTCCAGTCCGGACACTTTCCCCCCCTTCCAGTCTGGACACTTTCACCCCCATTCCAGTCTGGACACTTTCACCCCCATTCCAGTCCGGACGCTTTCCCCCCTTCCAGTCCGGACACTTTCCCCCCTTCCAGTCCGGACACTTTCACCCCCTTCCAGTCCGGACGCTTTCCCCCCTTCCAGTCCAGACACTTTCACCCCCCTTCCGGTCCGGACACTTTCCCCCCCTTCCGGTAGGGACACTTTCCCCCCCTTCCGGTCCGGACACTTTAACCCCCATTCCAGTCCGGACACATTCACCCCCCTTCCAGTCTGGACAATTTCACCCCCTTCCAGTCCGAACACTTTCCCCCCATCCAGTCCGGACACTTTCATCCCCCTTCCAGTCCGGACACTTTCCCCCCATTCCAGTCCGGACACTTTCACCCCCTTCCAGTCCGGACACTTTCATCCCCTTCCAGTCCGGACACTTTCCCCCCCTTCCAGTCCAGACACTCTCACCCCTTCCAGTCCAGACACTTTCAACCCCTTTCCAGTCCGGACACTTTCACCCCCTTTCTAGTCCGGACACTTTCCCCCCCTTCCAGTCCGGACACTTTCACCCCCCTTCCAGTCTGGACAATTTCACCCCCTTCCCGTCCGAACACTTTCCCCCCATCCAGTCCGGACACTTTCATCCCCCTTCCAGTCCGGACACTTTCATCCCTTCCAGTCCGGACACTTTCCCCCATTCCAGTCCGGAAACACTTTCACCCCCTTCCAGTCCGGACACTTTCATCCCCTTCCATTCCGGACACTTTCCACCCCTTCCAGTCCAGACACTTTCACCCCCTTCCAGTCCGGACACTTTCCCCCCCTTCCAGTCCGAACACTTTCACCCCCTTCCAGTCCGGATTCTTTCACCCCCTTCCAGTCCGGACACTTTCACCCCCCTTCCAGTCTGGACAATTTCACCCCCTTCCAGTCCGGACACTTTCCCCCCATCCAGTCCGGACACTTTCATCCCCCTTCCAGTCCGGACACTTTCATCCCCTTCCAGTCCGGACACTTTCCCCCATTCCAGTCCGGACACTTTCACCCCCTTCCAGTCCGGACACTTTCACCCCCTTCCAGTCCAGACACTTTCACCCTCCTTCCGGTCCGGACACTTTCCCCCCCTTCCGGTAGGGACACTTTCCCCCCCTTCCGGTCCGGACACTTTAACCCCCATTCCAGTCCGGACACATTCACCCCCCTTCCAGTCCGGACAATTTCACCCCCCTTCCAGCCCGGACACTTTCACCCCCTTTCCAGTCTGGACAATTTCACCCCCTTCCAGTCCGGACACTTTCCCCCCCTTCCGGTCCGGACACTTTCCCCCCCTTCCAGTCCGGACACTTTCCCCCCCTTCAGGTCCGGACACTTTCCCCCCTTTCCGGTCCGGACACTTTCCCCCCCTTCCGGTCCGGACACTTTCACCCCCTTCCGGTCTGGACAATTTCACCCCCTTCCAGTCCGGACACTTTCCCCCCTTCCAGTCCGGACACTTTCACCCCCTTCTAGTCCTGACACTTTCCCCCCCTTCCAGTCTGGACACTTTCACCCCCTTCTAGTCCTGACACTTTCCCCCCTTCCAGTCCGGACACTTTCCCCCCCTTCCAGTCCGGACACTTTCACCCCCCTTCCAGTCCGGACACTTTCACCCCCCTTCCAGTCCGGACACTTTCACCCCCTTCCTGTCCGGGCACTTTCCCCCCCTTCCAGTCCGGACACTTCCCTCCCCTCCGTGTTCGGACACTTTCACCCCCCCCTTCCAGTCCGGACACTTTCACCCCCCCTTCCTGTCCGGACACTTTACCCCCCTTCCGGTCCGGACACTTTCCCCCCCTTCCGGTAGGGACACTTTCCCCCCCTTCCGGTCCGGACACTTTACCCCCCTTCCGGTCCGGACACTTTCCCCCCCTTCCGGTAGGGACACTTTCCCCCCCTTCCTGTCCGGACACTTTACCCCCCTTCCGGTCCGGACACTTTCCCCCCCTTCCGGTAGGGACACTTTCCCCCCCTTCCGGTCCGGACACTTTCCCCCCCCCCCCCGGTCCGGACACTTTCCCCCCTTTCCGGTCTGGACAATTTCACCCCCTTCTAGTCCTGACACTTTCCCCCTTCCAGTCCAGACACTCCCCCTTCCAGTCTGGACAATTTCACCCCCTTCTAGTCCTGACACTTTCACCCCCTTCCTGTCTGGGCACTTTCCCCCCCTTCCAGTCCGGACACTTCCCCCCCCCCTTCCTGTCCGGACACTTTCACCCCCCCCTTCCAGTCCGGACACTTTCACCCCCCCCTTCCGGTCCGGACACTTTCCCCCCCTTCCGGTCCGGACACTTTCCCCCCCTTCCGGTAGGGACACTTTCCCCCCCTTCCGGTCCGGACACTTTCCCCCCCTTCCGGTCCGGACACTTTCCCCCCTTTCCGGTCTGGACACTTTCCCCCCCTTCCGGTCCGGACACTTTCACCCCCTTCCGGTCCGGACAATTTCACCCCCTTCCGGTTCGGACACTTTCCCCCCCTTCCAGTCTGGACAATTTCACCCCCTTCTAGTCCTGACACTTTCCCCCCTTTCAGTCCAGACACTCCCCCTTCCAGTCTGGACAATTTCACCCCCTTCTAGTCCTGACACTTTCACCCCCTTCCAGTCCGGACACTTTCCCCCCTTCCAGTCCGGACACTTTCACCCCCCTTCCAGTCCGGACACTTTCACCCCCTTCCAGTCCGTACACTTTAACCCCCATTCCAGTCCGGACACATTCACCCCCCTTCCAGTCCGGACAATTTCACCCCCCTTCCAGTCCGGGACACTTTCACCCCCTTTCCAGTCCGGACACTTTCCCCCCCTTCCAGTCCGGACACTTTCCCCTCTTCCAGTCCGGACACTTTCCCCCCCTTCTAGTCCGGACACTTTCACCCCCTTCCAGTCCGGACACTTTCACCCCCCTTCCAGTCTGGACAATTTCACCCCCTTCCAGTCCGGACACTTTCATCCCCCTTCCAGTCCGGACACTTTCATCCCCTTCCAGTCCGGACACTTTCCCCCCATTCCAGTCGGGACACTTTCACCCCCTTCCAGTCCGGACACTTTCATCCCCTTCCAGTCCGGACACTTTCCCCCCCTTCCAGTCCAGACACTCTCACCCCCTTCCAGTCCAGACACTTTCAACCCCTTTCCAGTCCGGACACTTTCACCCCCTTTCTAGTCCGGACACTTTCCCCCCCTTCCAGTCCGGACACTTTCACCCCCCTTCCAGTCTGGACAATTTCACCCCCTTCCAGTCCGGACACTTAACCCCCCATCCAGTCCGGACACTTTCATCCCCCTTCCAGTCCGGACACTTTCACCCCCCTTCCAGTCCGGACACTTTCACCCCCTTCTAGTCCGGACACTTTCACCCCCTTCCAGTCCGGACACTTTCACCCCCTTCCAGTCCGGACACTTTCCCCCCTTCCAGTCCGGGCACTTTCCCCCCCTTCCAGTCTGGACACTTTCCCCCCCTTTCAGTCTGGACACTTTCCCCCCATCCAGTCCGGACACTTTCATTCCCCTTCCAGTTCGGACACTTTCATCCCCTTCCAGTCCGGACACTTTCCCCCCATTCCAGTCCGGACACTTTCACCCCCTTCCAGTCTGGACACTTTCCCCCCCTTCCAGTCCAGGCACTTTCCCCCCCTTCCAGTCCGGACACTTTCACCCCCTTCCTGTCCGGGCACTTTCCCCCCCTTCCAGTCCGGACACTTCCCCCCCCCTTCCTGTCCGGACACTTTCACCCCCCCCTTCCAGTCCGGACACTTTCACCCCCCCTTCCGGTCCGGACACTTTCCCCCCCTTCCGGTCCAGACACTTTCCCCCCCTTCCGGTAGGGACACTTTCCCCCCCTTCCGGTCCGGACACTTTCCCCCCCTTCCGGTCCGGACACTTTCCCCCCTTTCCGGTCTGGACACTTTCCCCCCCTTCCGGTCCGGACACTTTCACCCCCTTCCGGTCCGGACAATTTCACCCCCTTCCGGTTCGGACACTTTCCACCCCTTCCAGTCTGGACAATTTCACCCCCTTCTAGTCCTGACACTTTCCCCCCTTCCAGTCCAGACACTCCCCCCTTCCAGTCTGGACAATTTCACCCCCTTCTAGTCCTGACACTTTCACCCCCTTCCAGTCCGGACACTTTCCCCCCCTTCCAGTCCGGACACTTTCACCCCCCTTCCAGTCCGGACACTTTCACCCCCTTCCAGTCCGTACACTTTAACCCCCATTCCAGTCCGGACACATTCACCCCCCTTCCAGTCCGGACAATTTCACCCCCCTTCCAGTCCGGACACTTTCACCCCCTTTCCAGTCCGGATACTTCCCCCCCCTTCCAGTCCGGACACTTTCCCCCCCTTCCAGTCCGGACACTTTCCCCCCCTTCTAGTCCGGACACTTTCACCCCCCTTCCAGTCTGGACACTTTCACCCCCCTTCCAGTCTGGACAATTTCACCCCCTTCCAGTCCGAACACTTTCCCCCCATCCAGTCCGGACACTTTTCATCCCCCTTCCAGTCCGGACACTTTCATCCCCTTCCAGTCCGGACACTTTCCCCCCATTCCAGTCCGGACACTTTCACCCCCTTCCAGTCCGGACACTTTCATCCCCTTCCATTCCGGACACTTTCCACCCCTTCCAGTCCAGACACTTTCACCCCCTTCCAGTCCGGACACTTTCCCCCCCTTCCAGTCCGAACACTTTCACCCCCTTCCAGTCCGGACACTTTCACCCCTTTCCAGTCCGGACACTTTCACCCCCCTTCCAGTCTGGACAATTTCACCCCCTTCCAGTCCGGACACTTTCCCCCCATCCAGTCCGGACACTTTCATCCCCCTTCCAGTCCGGACACTTTCATCCCCTTCCAGTCCGGACACTTTCCCCCCATTCCAGTCCGGACACTTTCCCCCCATCCAGTCCAGACACTTTCATCCCCTTCCAGTCCGGACACTTTCACCCCCCTTCCAGTCCGGACACTTTCACCCCCTTCTAGTCCGGACACTTTCACCCCCTTCTAGTCCGGACACTTTCCCCCCCTTCTAGTCCGGACACTTTCACCCCCTTCCAGTCCGGACACTTTCACCCCCCTTCCAGTCTGGACAATTTCACCCCCCTTCCAGTCCGAACACTTTCCCCCCATCCAGTCCGGACACTTTCATCCCCCTTCCAGTCCGGACACTTTCATCCCCTTCCAGTCCGGACACTTTCCCCCCATTCCAGTCTGGACACTTTCACCCCCTTCCAGTCCGGACACTTTCATCCCCTTCCATTCCGGACACTTTCCACCCCTTCCAGTCCAGACACTTTCACCCCCTTCCTGTCCGGACATTTTCCCCCCCTTCCAGTCCGAACACTTTCACCCCCTTCCAGTCCGGACACTTTCACCCCCTTCCAGTCCGGACACTTTCACCCCCCTTCCAGTCTGGACAATTTCACCCCCTTCCAGTCCGGACACTTTCCCCCCATCCAGTCCGGACACTTTCATCCCCCTTCCAGTCCGGACACTTTCATCCCCTTCCAGTCCGGACACTTTCCCCCCATTCCAGTCCGGACACTTTCACCCCCCTTCCAGTCCGGACACTTTCATCCCCTTCCAGTCCGGACACTTTCCCCCCCTTCCAGTCCAGACACTCTCACCCCCTTCCAGTACAGACACTTTCAACCCCTTTCCAGTCCGGACACTTTCACCCCCTTTCTAGTCCGGACACTTTCCCCCCCTTCCAGTCCGGACACTTTCACCCCCCTTCCAGTCTGGACAATTTCACCCCCCTTCCAGTCCGGACACTTTCACCCCCTTTCCAGTCCGGACACTTTCCCCCCCTTCCAGTCCGGACACTTTCATCCCTTCCAGTCCAGACACTTTCACCCCCTTCCTGTCCGGACATTTTCCCCCCCTTCCAGTCCGAACACTTTCACCCCCTTCCAGTCCGGACACTTTCACCCCCTTCCAGTCCGGACACTTTCACCCCCCTTCCAGTCTGGACAATTTCACCCCCTTCCAGTCCGGACACTTTCCCCCCATCCAGTCCGGACACTTTCATCCCCCTTCCAGTCCGGACACTTTCATCCCCTTCCAGTCCGGACACTTTCCCCCCATTCCAGTCCGGACACTTTCACCCCCTTCCAGTCCGGACACTTTCATCCCCTTCCAGTCCGGACACTTTCCCCCCCTTCCAGTCCAGACACTCTCACCCCCTTCCAGTACAGACACTTTCAACCCCTTTCCAGTCCGGACACTTTCACCCCCTTTCTAGTCCGGACACTTTCCCCCCCTTCCAGTCCGGACACTTTCACCCCCCTTCCAGTCTGGACAATTTCACCCCCCTTCCAGTCCGGACACTTTCACCCCCTTTCCAGTCCGGACACTTTCCCCCCCTTCCAGTCCGGACACTTTCCCCCCATCCAGTCCGGACACTTTCCCCCC